>NW_028270149.1:1303420-1603420 GCF_037043375.1 Chiloscyllium plagiosum
CCCCCCACACCCCCCCCCCCACACCCCCCACACCCCCCCACACCCCCCCACAGACACACCCCACACACGCCCCCCCACACACACCCCTCACACACACCCTCACACACACCCTCACATACACCCTCACACACACACACCCTCACACACACCCTCACACACACCCTCACACACACCCTCACACACACCCTCACACACACCCTCACACACACCCTCACTCACACACACCCTCACACACACCCTCACACACACCCTCACACACACCCTCACACACACCCTCACACACACCCTCACACACACCCTCACACACACCCTCACACACACCCCCACACACCCCCCACACACACCCCCACACACCCCCCACACACCCCCCACACCTCCCCCACACCTCCCCCACACCTCCCCCACACCTCCCCCCACACCTCCCCACACACCCCCCCACACACCCCCCCCACACACCCCCCCACACACCCCCCACACACCCCCCCACACCCCCCCACACACCCCCCCCACACACCCCTCCACACACCCCCCCACACACCCACCCACACACCCCCCCACACACCCCCCCACACACCCCCCACACACCCCCCGCGCACACCCCCGCGCACACCCTCGCACACCCCCGCACACACCCCCGCACACACCCCCGCACACACCCCCGCACACACCCCCGCACACACCCCCGCACACACCCCCCACACCCCCCCACACGCCCCCACACGCCCCCACACGCCCCCACACCACACGCCCCCACACGCCCCCCACACACGCCCCCACACACACGCCCCCACACACACGCCCCCACACACACGCCCCCACACACACGCCCCCACACACACACCCCCACACACACCCCCACACACACCCCCACACACACCCCCACACACACCCCACACACACACCCCCCACACACACACCCCCACACACACCCCCACACACACCCCCACACACACCCCCCCACCCTCACACCACACCCCTCACACACACCCTCACACACACCCCTCACACACACCCTCACACACATCCCTCACACACCCCCTCACACCCTCCCCCACACACTCCCCCACACACACCCTCTCACACACCCTCTCACACACCCTCTCTCACACACACACACACACACCCTCACACACAAACACACACCCCCACACACACCCCCACACACACCCCCACACACACCCCCACACACACACCCCCTCACACACCCCCTCACACACCCCCTCACACACCCCCTCACACACCCCCTCACACACCCCCACACACACCCCCACACACACCCCCACACACACCCCCACACACACCCCCACACACACCCCCACACACACCCCCCACACACACCCCCACACACACACACCCACACACACCCCCACACACACCCCCACACACACCCCCACACACACCCCCTCACACACCCCCCTCACACACACCCTCACACACACCCTCACACACCCCCTCACACACCCCCACACACACCCCCACACACACACCCTCACACACCCCCTCACACACCCCCTCACACACCCCCACACACACCCCCACACACACCCCCACACACACCCCCCACACACACCCCCCACACACACCCCCCACACACACCCCCCACACACACCCCCCACACACACCCCCCACACACACCCCCCACACACCCCCCACACACACCCCCCACACACACCCCCACACACACCCCCACACACACCCCCACACACACCACCACACACCCCCCACACACCCCCCACACACCCCCCACACACCCCCCACACACCCCCCACACACCCCCCAACACACCCCCCACACACCCCCCACACACCCCCCACACACCCCCCACACACCCCCCACACACACCCCCCCACACACACCCCCCCACACACACCCCCACACACACCCCCACACACACCCCCACACACACCCCCACACACACCCCCACACCCCCCCTCACACACACACCCCCACACACCCCCCCACACACACCCCCACACACACACCCTCACACACACCCCCACACACACCCCTCACACACACACGCCCCCCCACACACCCCCCCACACACCCCCCCACACACCCCCCCACACACCCCCTCACACACCCCCTCACACACCCCCACACACCCCCACACACACCCCCACACCCCCCTCACACACACACCCTCACACACACACACCCCCCCACACACCCCCCCACACACCCCCCCACACACCCCCCCACACACCCCCCCACACACCCCCGCACACACCCCCGCACACACCCCCGCTCACACCCCCGCTCACACCCCCGCACACACCCCCGCTCACACCCCCGCTCACACCCCCGCTCACACCCCCGCTCACACCCCCGCTCACACCCCCGCAAACACCCCCGCACACACCCCCGCACCTCCCACACACCCCCCCCACACCCCCCCCACACCCCCCCCACACCCCCCCCACACCCCCCCCACACCCCCCCCACACCCCCCCCACAGACACACCCCCACACGCCCCCCCACACGCCCCCCCACACACACCCTCACACACACCCTCACACACACCCTCACACACACCCTCACATACACCCTCACACACACACACCCTCACACACACCCTCACACACACCCTCACATACACCCTCACTCACACACACCCTCACACACACCCTCACACACACCCTCACACACACCCTCACACACCCCCTCACACCCCCCTCACACACCCCCTCACACATCCCCTCACACATCCCCTCACACATCCCCCTCACACATCCCCCTCACACATCCCCCTCACACATCCCCCTCACACTCCCCCTCACACTCCCCCTCACACTCCCCCTCACACTTCCCCTCACACTCCCCCTCACACTCCCCCACACACTCCCCCACACACTCCCCCACACACTCCCCCACACACTCCCCCACACACTCCCCCACACACCCCCTCACATACCCCCTCACACACACCCTCACACACCCCCTCACACACCCCCTCACACACCCCCTCACACACCCCCTCACACACCCCCTCACACACCCCCTCACACACCCCCTCACACACCCCCTCACACACCCCCTCACTCACCCCCTCACTCACCCCCTCACTCACCCCCTCACTCACACCCTCACTCACCCCCTCACACACCCCCTCACACACTCCCTCACACACACCCTCACACCCCCTCACACACACCCTCACACCCCCTCACACTCACACACCCCCCCACACCCCCCCACACACCCCCTCTCACACCCCCTCTCACACCCCCTCTCACACCCCCTCTCACACCCCCTCTCACACCCCCTCTCACACCCCCTCACACACCCCCTCACACACCCCCTCACACACCCCCTCACACACCCCCTCACACACCCCCTCACACACACCCTCACACACACCCTCACACACCCTCACACACCCACACACTCCCTCACACACCCCCCTCACACACCCCCCTCACACACCCCCCTCACACACCCCCCTCACACACCCCCCTCACACAACCCCCTCACACAACCCCCTCACACAACCCCCTCACACAACCCCCTCACACAACCCCCTCACACACCCCCCTCACACACCCCCCTCACACACCCCCCTCACACACCCCCCTCACACACCCCCCTCACACACCTCCCCACACACCTCCCCACACACCTCCCCACACACCTCCCCACACACCTCCCCACACACCTCCCCACACACCTCCCCACACACCTCCCCACACACCTCCCCACACACCCCCCCACACACCCCCCCCACACACCCCCCCACACACCCCCCCACACACCCCCCCACACACCCCCCCCACACACCCCCCCACACACCCCCCCACACACACCCCCCCACACACACCCCCCACACACCCCCCCACACACCCCCCCACACACCCCCCCACACACCCCCCCACACACCCCCCCACACACCCCCCCACACACCCCCCCACACACCCCCCCACACACCCCCCCCACACACCCCCCCCCACACACCCCCCCCACACACCCCCCCCCACACACCCCCCCACACACACCCCCCCACACACACCCCCCACACACCCCCCCACACACCCCCCCACACACCCCCCCACACACCCCCCCACACACCCCCCCACACACCCCCCCACACACCCCCCCACACACCCCCCCACACACACCCCCACACACACCCCCACACACACCCCCACACACACCCCCACACACACACTCACACACACACTCACACACACCCCCACACACACACTCACACACACAGACACACCCTCACACACCCCCTCTCACACACACACACACCCTCTCACACACACACACACACCCCCCACTCCCCCCCCCCCACTCCCCCCCCCCACTCCCCCCCCCACTCCCCCTCCCACTCCCCCTCCCACTCCCCCTCCCACTCCCCCTCCCACACCCCCTCACACACCCCCTCACACACCCCCTCACACACCCCCTCACACACCCCCTCACACACCCCCTCACACACCCCCTCACACACCCCCTCACACACCCCCACACACACCCCCACACACACCCACACACACCCCCCCACACACACCCCCCCTCACACCCCCCCTCACACCCCCCCTCACACCCCCCTCACACCCCCCTCACACCCCCCTCACACCCCCCTCACACACCCCCCTCACACCCCCTCCACACACACCCCCTCACACACACACCCCCTCACACACACACCCCCTCACACACACACCCCCTCACACACACACCCCCTCACACACACACACCCCCTCACACACACACACCCCCACACACACACACACCCCCACACACACACACACCCCCACACACACACACACCCCCACACACACACACACACCCCTCCACACACACCCCTCCACACACACCCCTCCACACACACCCCTCCACACACACCCCTCCACACACACCCCCCCACACACACCCCCCCACACCCCCCCCCCACACCCCCCCCCCACACCCCCCCCCCACACACCCCCCCCCCCACACACCCCCCCCCCACACACCCCCCCCCACACACCCCCCCCCACACCCCCCCCCCACACACCCCCCCCCCACACACCCCCCCCACACACACCCCCCCCACACACCCCCCCCCCACACACACCCCCCCCCCACACACACACCCCCCCCCCACACACACACACCCCCACACCCACACACACCCCCCCACACAATTTTCTTTTTGTAATGTTTACATGGTTTTTTTCTGGGGTTTTTGCTCCCTGTAACAGATAAATGTCCCGAGTTATCACTGTGATGTAATTGTTATCGTGTATTTCCAATAATTTAGACCAGATAATGCAGGTTCTCATTTCTAACTATATAGTTCATCAACTGAGTTTACAGCAACAATAATCAGTGGTTTTCAATCTTTAAAGCTTTTGAAATTGGACTCAGATGTTAGGTGCCGTTCATTCGAGATATGATACTTGCAGAATTGTACAGCTTGTATTATTGTCTCAGACCTCCACAGGTTTATGGCTTCCTTATCTTAGGCTGGTAATTTGTCTTGACTCTCCTCCCTGTATCACTCACTGTGAATGTTTCATCTACAGCTTGAACATTTTATTTAAGAAAGAGTCGGATCGAGCTCTCAAGGATAGTGGAATCAAGGGTTATGGAAATAAGGCAGGAACAGGATACTGATTAAGGATGATCAGCCATGATCATGTTGAATGGTGATGCAGGCTCGAAGGGCAGAATGGCCTACTCCTGCACCTATTGTCTATTGCCTATTGTTTATTAAGGGGCAGCACGGTGGCTCAGTGATTAACACTGCTGCCTCGCAGCACCAGGGTCTCAGGTTCGATTCCGGCCTTGGGCGACTGTCTGTGTGGAGTTTGCACATTCTCCCCGTGTCTGCGTGTGTTTTCTCCGGGTGCTCCGGTTTCCTCCCACAGTCCAAAGATGTGCAGTTCGGGTGAATTGGCCATGCTAAATTACCCATAGTGATAGGTGCATTAGTCAGAGGGAAATGGGTCTGGGTGGGTTACTCTTTGGAGGGTCGTGTGGACTGGTTGGGCTGAAGGGCCTGTTTCCGCACTGTAGGGAATCTAACCTAATCTAACCAAATTGAGAATTGTTCCTGGCGATGGGAAGTGTCTGTTCTGTGCTGTGGGCAATGTTATGTGCATTGAGCATGGAACTTTAACTTGGGAAGCTAATGAACCCTGAGGAAAAATTCTATTATCCCCAGTGTTCCATTCCACAAAGCCAAGCAGTGAAAGATGCAACTGAAACCTAATCTGCACATGCTCAGTATGCATTTATTTACACAGGTACATAATACAGATCTCTGAGCCAGGCAACCCAGGTTCAAGTTGCACATGTTCCAGAAATGAGTCATGACATCTCTGAACAGATTTATTAGAATTATCTGCAGTTAAATAGTTGAGGGCTCTATGATACAATGTAGTGTCCCTACCTCCTAGCCAGGACAATCAGGTTCAAGTCCCATCTCCAAAGATGTGTGATAACATCTCTGAATAGATTGTTTAGAAAATATCTATAATTGATAGGGTGGAAGGGAGAGAAGGTGCAGAGTGATTGCACATAAATAATAGCAGTGCTCACAACTACTGAATTGCTCTTTGAAATTAAATAGTTGAGGCATCTTATTGATCTCCCTGTCTCTGAGCCAAGAGGCCCAGGTTTATATCCCAACTGCATCATAGGGGAGTAATAACATCTCTGAACAGGTTATTTTAATCTATCTGCAATCAACATGTAGGACCCTCAAAACGCTCCAATTTAAGAAGCCGCATCACCCATATTCTATTTTCCAACTCCTTGTTATACTATCTCTCTCAGATACTGCTCCTGATACCTGTCAGTTTGATTTTGTCCAATTTGGTTATCTATTAGGAAATTAAATTTATTTTTAAGGTATTTGTTAACTTTCTAATGTTATTTTCTAATTTATTTTGTTTGAGCATTTTCAGGCACTTTTAAATATTGGCTGCAAAATATATTCTATTCTATAGACTGTAGCATATATTCTACAGAATTATAGTTGCGGAAAGGATGGTTGAGGACTTGTCAACTGAGGTAGTATGGGCTGAGGTTAGAAACAGGAAAGGAGAGGTCACCCTGTTGGGAGTTTTCTATAGGCCTCCGAATAGCTCCAGAGATGTAGAGGAAAGGATAGCAAAGATGATTCTCGATAGGACTGAGAGATACAGGGTAGTTGTCAAGGGGGACTTCAACTTTCCAAATATTGACTGGGAACACTATAGTACGAGTATTATAGATGGGCCAGTTTTTGTCCAGTGTGTGCAGGAGAGCTTCCTGACACAGTATGTAGACAGGCCAACAAGGGGCAAAGCCACATTATATTTGGTACTGGGTAATGAACCCGGCCAGGTGTTAGACTTGGAAGTAGGTGAGCACTTTGGTGATAGTGATCACAATTCTGTTATGTTTACTTTAGTGATAGAAAGGGATAGGTGTATACCACTGGGCAGCTGGTGGAAAGGCAATTATGATGCGATTAGGCAAGATTTAGGAAGCATAGGATGGGAAGGAAACTGCAGGGGATGGGCACATTAGAAATGTGGAGCTTATTCAAGGAAAAGCTCCCATGTGTCCTAGATAAGTATGTACCTGTCAGGCAGGGAGGAAGCTGTAGAGCAGCGAGAGCCGTGGTTTACGAAGGAAGTGGAATCTCTAGTCAAGAGAAAGAAGGAGGCTTATGTTAGGAAGAGATGTGAGGGCTCAGTTAGGGAGCTTGAGGGTTACAAGGTAGCCAGGAAAGACCTAAAGAGAGAGCTCAGAAGAGCCAGGAGGAGACATGAGAAGTTGTTGGTAGACAGGATCAGGGTAAACCCTAAGGCTTTTTTTTAGGTATTTAAGGAATAAAAGAATGATGAGAGTAAGATTAGGGCCAATCAAGGATAGTAGTGGGAAGTTGTGTGTGGAGTCAGAGGAGATCGGGGAAGCACTAAATGAATATTTTTTGACAGTATTCACTCTAGAAAACGACAATGTTGTCGAGGAGAATACTGAGATACAGGCTACTAGACTGGGGGTGGGATTGAGGTTCACAAGGAAGGGGTATTAGAAATCCTGCAGAGTGCGAAAATAGATACGTCTCCTGGGCCGGATGGGATTTATCCTAGGATCCTCTGGGAAGCCAGGGAGGAGATTGCCGAGCCTTTGGCATTGATCTTTAAATCGTCATTGTCTGCAGGAATAGTGCCAGAAGACAGGAGGATAGCAAATGTGGTTCACCTGATCAAGAAGGGGAGTACAGACAAACCTGGTATTATGGACCTGTGAGCCTTACTTCAGTTGTTGGTAAAGTGTTGGAAAAGATTATTAGAGATAGAATTTATAATAATCTAGAGAGGAATAAGTTGATCAGGGATAGTCAACACGGTTGGTGAAGGGTAGGTCATGCCTCACAAACCTTATTGAGTTCTTTGAGAAGGTGACCAAACAGGTAGATGAGAGTAAACCGGTTGATGTGGTGTATATGGATTTCAGCAAGGCATTCGATAAGGTTCCCCACAGTAGGCTATTGTACAAAATGTGGAGGAATGGGATTGTGGGAGATACAGCAGATTGGATCAGTAATTGGCTTGAAAGAAGACAGAGGGTGGTGGATGATGGGAAATGTACATCCTGGAGTCCAGTTACCAGTGGTGTACCGCAAGGGTCGGTGTTGGGTCCACTGCTGTTCGTCATTTTTATAAACGACCTGGGTGAGGGCGTAGAAGGGTGGGTTAGTAAATTTACAGACGACACGAAGGTCGGTGGAGTTGTGGATAGTGACGAAGGATGTTGTAGGTTACAGAGAGACATAGATAAGCTGCAGAGCTGGGCTGAGAGGTGGCAAATGGAGTTTAATGCGGACAAGTGTGAGGTGATTCACTTTGGTCGGAGTAACCGGAATGCAAAGTACTGGGCTAATGATAAGATTCTTGGTAGTGTAGATGAGCAGAGAGATCTCGGTGTCCATGTACACAGATCCTTGAAAGTTGCCACCCAGGTTGACAGGGTTGTTAAGAAGGCACACAGTGTTTTAGCTTTTATTAATAGAGGGATCGAGTTCCAGAACCATGAGGTTATGCTACAGCTGTACAAAGCTCTGGTGCGGCCGCACTTGGAATATTGTATACAGTTCTGGTCACCGCATTATAAGGAGGATGTGGAAGTTTTGGAAAGGGTGCAGAGGAGATTTACTAGGATGTTGCCTGGTGTGGAGGAGAGGTCTTACAAGGAAAGGCTGAGAGACTTGAGGCTGTTTTCGTTGGAGAGAAGAAGGTTGAGAGGTGACTTAATAGAGACATAGAAGATAATCAGAGGGTTAGATAGGGTGGACAGGGAGAGCCTTTTTCCAAGTATGGTGATGGCGAGCACGAGGGGGCATAGCTTTAAATTGAGGGATGATAGATATAGGACAGATGTCAGAATGTAGTTTCTTTACTCAGAGAGTAGTAAGGGTATGGAATGCTTTGCCTGCAACGGTAGTAGATTCGCCAACTTTAAGTACATTTAAGTCGTCATTGGACAGGCATATGGACATACATGAAATGGTGTAGGTTAGAGAGGCTTCAGATTGGTATGACAGGGCGGCGCAACATCGAGGGCCGAAGGGCCAGTACTGCGCTGTAATGTTCTATGTTCTATAACTGTATTCATTGGGTACATGTTCTTTTTGAATACACTGTTTAGGTGATTTTCCTCTGCTCTGCGTAGTTCCTTTGTGCTGCTGTGTATGGTGGCTCGTTGAAAAAATGTTCTGATGCAGCTTCATTTGTGGATGTTGGGATGATCGTTTCTATAATTCAGTTTAAGACTGGTGGTTGGCTAATGTGGTGCCACTGTTTACGGAAGGTGGTAAGGACAAGCCAGGGAACTATAGACCGCTGAGCCTGACGTTGGTGGTGGGCAAGTTGTTGGAGGGAGTCCTGAGGGACAGGATGTACATGTATTTGGAAAGGCGAGGACTAATTAGGGATAGCTAACATGGCTTTGTGCATGGGAAATCATGTCTCACAAACTTGATTGAGTTTTCTGAGGAAGTAACAAAGAGGATTGATGAGGGCAGAGCGGTAGATGTGATCTATATGGACTTCAGTAAGGCGATCGACAAGGTTCATGGGAGACTGATTAGCAAGGTTAGATCTCATGGAATACAAGGAGAACTAGCCATTTGGATACAGAACTGGCTCAAAGGTAGAAGACAGAGGGTGGTGGTGGAGGGTTGTTTTTCAGACTGGAGGCCTGTGACCAGTGGAGTGCCACAAGGATCGGTGCTGGGTCCTCTACTTTTTGTCATTTACATAAATGATTTGGATGCGAGCATAAGAGGTACAGTTAGTAAGTTTGCAGATGACGCCAAAATTGGAGGTGTAGTGGACAGCGAAGAGGGTTACCTCAGAATCATTTTGGAACTGAGGGAACACAAGCACTCAGAAACAATTCAAAGTAATTATTTGTAAAAGGATTTTTCTTTTGAATGATGTTTGACAATCCTGTTGATTGTGTTGGAATTGGATCATCCCTGTCCCTAGTGTTGGCACAAAGCACTTGCTGCACAAACCCAATAGACAGATTCATGGAATATAGAACATAGAAAAGTACAGCACAGAACAGGCCCTGCGGCCCACAATGTTGCACCGAGGGTTAATCCTAATGTAAAATAAAATAACTTAACCTACACACCCCTCAACTCATTGCTATCCATGTGCATGTCCAGCAGTCACTTAAATGTCCCCAATGACTCTGCTTCACCATCACCGCTGGCAACGTATTCCATGCATTCACAACTCCCTGCGCAAAGAACCTACCTCTGATATCCCCTTTATACCTTTCTCCTAATATCTTCAAACTATGACCCCTCGTGCCAGTCAATCCTGCCCTGGGGAAAAGTCTCTGGCTACTGACTCTATCCATGCCTCTCATTCCTTTGCATTCCTCGATCAGGTCTCCTCTCTTCCTCCTTCTCTCCAGAGAGAAAAGTCCGAGCTTATTCAACCTCTCTTCATAAGACAAGCCCTCCAGTCCAGGCAGCATCCTGGTAAACCTTCTTTGCAACCTCTCCAAAGCCTCTGCATCTGGGTGTCAACTTTGAGGGATCTATGTACTTGCACACCCAGATCCCTCTGTTCCTCCACACTTCCAAGAATTCTGCCTTTAATCCTATATTCAGCATTCAAGTTCGACCTTCCAAAATGCATCACTTCACATTTATCCAGGTTGAACTCCATCTACCATTTCTCAGCCCAGCTCTGCATCCTGTCTATGTCACACTGCAGCCTGCAGTAGCCCTCGATACCTTTGTGTCATCTGCAAATTTACTAACCCACCCCTCAACCTCCTCATCCAAGTCATTTATAAAAACTACAAAGAGCTGAGGCCCCAAAACAGAGCCCTGTGGGACCCCACTCAACACTGACCTCCAGGCAGAATACTTTCCATCGACAACCACTCGCTGCCTTCTGTCAGCCAGCCAATTCTGAATCCAGATAGCCAAATCTCCCTGTATCCCATACTTCCTGACTTTATGAATGAGCCTACCAGGGGGAACCTTATTAAATGCCTTGCTGAAGTCCATATACACAACATCCACTGCTCGACCTTCATTGACCTGTCTTGTCACCTCCTCAAAGAACTCAATAAGATTAGTCAGGCATGATCTGCCCCTCACAAAGCCATGCTGACTGCCTTTAATCACTCTATGCTGTTCCAAATAGCCATAAATCCTAATCTTCAGAATTTTTTCCAAAACTTTGCTGACCACAGACATAAGACTGACTGGTCAGTAATTGCCAGGGATTTCCCTATTACCCTTCTTGAAAAGAGGAACAACATTTGTCTCCTTCCAATCCTCCAATATGACTCCTGTGGAGAGTGAGGAAGCAAAGATCTTCACCAGCGGCTTAGCAACCTCCTTTCTCATTTCCCGGAGCAGCCTAGGATAAATCTGGTCTGTCTCTGGGGACTTATCAATCTTAATGTTTTCCAAAATTTCCAGCACATCAACCTCATCAGTCTTGATCTGTTCAAGACTGTATCCCAGCTCCTCAAAGTTCTCATTCACAACAAGATCCATTTCCTTGGTGAAAACCGAAGCAAAAAACTCATTTAGGACTTCCCCTATCTGCTCAGACTCCATGCACAAGTTCCCTCCGCTATCCCTGATGGGCCCTACCTTCTCCCAGATCATTCTCTTATTCCTCATGTATGAGTAAAATGCCTTTGGGTTCTCCCTAATCCTTCCCACCAAGCCTTTTTTGTGTCTCCTCCTGGCTCTCCTTGGTCTAATTCTGAGCTCCTTTCTAGCAAGCCTGTAACCCTCTAAAGCTGTGCTACATCCTTGCTTCCTCCACCTTACTTAAGGTGTCTTCTTCCTTTTGACGAGAAGTTCCTCTGTTCTTGTCATCCAAGGCTCCTTAATCTTACCCCTTCTTGCCTGTCTTAGGGGAACAAATTTGTGCATCACTCGCAACAACTGCTCCTTAAACAGTCTCCACATGTCTACTGTGCCCTTTCTGTGGAACAATTGCTCCCAGTCTGTACTTCCCAACTGTTGTCTGATAGCGTCATAATTTCCTTTTCCCCAATTAAATACCTTCCCATGGCTGTGGTAAATGTGAGGCAGTTATGGTCAGTGTCACCAAAGTATTCTCCCACCGCGAGATCTGACACCTGTCCTGGCTCATTGCCGAACACCAAATCCAAAATGGCCTGTATCCTGTCCCAGGACCATGCAGCATTCTCCAAAGGGTCTGCAATATTTCCCACACTGACTTTGCTTAAGGTGCAGTCAGTGTGATGGGTTATGGTGTGTCTGTTTTAATGCAAGAAGTATCAGAAAGAAGGGTGATGAACTTAGCGCGTGGATCAGTACTTGGAACTATGATGCTATGGCCATTGTGGAGATTTGGATATCACAGGGTCAGGAGTGGTTGTTGGATGTTCCAGCGTTTAGATGTTTCAAAAGGATTAGAGGGGAAGGTAAAAGACACGGAGGAATGGAGGAATACAGGGTTAAAGGCAGGATTCCTGGTAGTGTGGGCGGCACGGTGGCACAGTGGTTAGCACTGCTGCCTCACAGCGCCAGAGACCCGGGTTCAATTCCCAACTCAGGCGACTGACTGTGTGGAGTTTGCACGTTCTCCCCGTGTCTGCGTGGGTTTCCTCCGGGTGCTCCGGTTTCCTCCCACAGTCCAAAGATGTGCAGGTTAGGTGAATTTGCCATGCTAAATTGCCCTTAGTGTTGGGTAATAAGGGGTAAATATTGGGGTATGGGTGGGTTGCGCTTCGGCGGGTCGGTGTGGACTTGTTGGGACGAAGGGCCTGTTTCCACACTGTAAGTAATCTAATCTAATCTAATCTAATCTAATCTAATCTAATAAACAGAGGGATCTTGGGGTCCATGTCCATAGATCCCTCAAAGTTGCCACCCAAGTTTGATAGGGTTGTTAAGAATACATATGATGTGTTGGCTTTCATAAGCAGAGGGATTGAGTTTAAGAGTCGCGAGGTTATGCTGCAGCTCTGTGGAGCCCTGGTTAGATCATACTCTGGATACTGTGTTCAGTTTTGGTCGCCTCACTATAGGAAGGATGTGAAAGCTTTCAAGAGAGTGCATGTGAGATTTGCCAGGATGCTGCCTGGACTGGAGGGCATGTCTAAAGAAGAAAGGTTGAGTGAGCTAGAGCTTTTCTCATTGGAGTGAAGAAGGATGAGACGTGACTTGATAGAGGTGTACAAGATGATGAGAGGTATAGATAGAGTGGATAGTCAGGGAGTTTTTCCCAAGGCAGAAATAACTGTCACAAGGGGGCATAATTTTAAGGTGATTGGAGGAAGGTTTAGGGGAGATGTCAGAGGTAGGTTCTTTACACAGAGAGTGGTGGGTGTGTGGAATGCACTGCCAGCAGTGGTGTTGGAGTCAGATGTATTAGGGACATTTAAGCGACTCATGGATAGGCACATGGATGATAGTAAAATGAAAGGTATGTAGCAATTTTTGAGAAGATTTGTAGCTCAGGTTCATGTTCTGGATGTAGGTTTGCTTGCTGAGCTGGAAGGTTCATTTTCAGACATTTTGTCACCATACTAGGTAACGTCATCAGTGTGCCTCCAGTGAAGAGCTGGTGTTATGTCCCACTTTTTATTTGTGTTTAGATTTCTTATGGTGGGTGATATCATTTCTCGTTCTTTTCCTCAGAGAGTGGTAAATGGAGTCCAAGTCAACATGTTTGTTGGCAGAGTTCTGGTTGGAATGCCATGCTTCTGAGAATTCTCATGTGTCTCTCTGTTTGGCTTGTCCTAGGATGGATGTATTGTCCCAGTCAAAGTGATGTCCTTCCTCATCTGTATGTGAGGATACTAGCGAGAGAGCGTCATGTCTTTTTTGAGGCTAGTTAATGTTTATGTATCCTGGTGGCTAGTTTTGTGCCTCTTTGTCCAATGTGGTGTTTGTTACAGCCCTTGCACGGTATTTTATAAATGACATTAGTTTTGTTGGTTGTTTGTATAGGGTTCATCAGCTGCTGTTTAAGGATGTTGGTAGGTTTGTGGGCTGCCATGATGCCGCGAGGACTAAGTAATCTAGAAGTCATTTCAGAGATGGCTTTGATATATGGTAACGTGGCTAAAGTTTCTGGGTGCGTTGTATGTACTTACTTAGGTTTGTTGTTGAGAAATTGCCGAGAGGTGCGAGGGAGGAGCGAAGGACTTCTGGGAAGGTGAGTCTAACCGTTTAAATCGATGGACTGTGTTTATTGGGTACCCATTCTATTGAATAACGGATACCCATACTGTAATCTGCATTCAAATTCAACCTTGCAAAATTAATCACTTCACACTTTTCCAGGTTGAACTCTATTTGTCACTTATCATCCCAGTTCTGATCCTGTCATTGCCCCACTGCAACCTACAACAGCCCTCCACACTATCCACCACTCCACCAACCTTCATGTCATCGGCAAACTTAGTAACCCACCCTTCCACTTCCTCATCCAAGTCATTTATAACAATCGCAAAGAGCAGAGGTCCTAGAACTGATCTCTGCGGATCACCACTTGTCACTGAGCTCCAGGCTGAATATTTTCTATCTATGACCACTCTCCTCTTCTATGGGTCAGCCAATTCTGTGTCCAGACAGACAGGTTTCCCTGTATCCCATGCCTCTTTACTTTCTGAATGAGCCTACCATGGGGAACCTTGTTAAAATCCGTATATACCACATCCACCGTTCTACCATCATCAATGTGTTTTGTCACATCCTCAAAGGATTCTATAAGGTGTGTGAGGCATGACCTGCCCCTCAAAACCATGCTGACTATCTCTAATCAAACTATGGTTTTCCAAGTAGTCATAAATCCTGTCTCTCAGAACCCTCTCCAATACTTTGCCCACCACAGATGCAAGACTGACTTGTTTGAGATTCTCAGGATTATCGCTATTCCCTTTCTTGAACAGTTTCTGAGTGAGGTAGGAAGAGCACATTGGATGGAATATAACATCCACTTTGCTATGAAAAATACAAATGCAGAGTATTTCTGAAATAATGAGGTTGGGAACTGTGATCTCCAAAGAGTCCTGGGTGTCCTTGCCCATGGGAAAGGTAACACAGATATGCAGTATCTTTCAGCAAGGCAATGGACCCCAGCAGTACACCCTGTGTAGGTTCACCTCCAGCCAAGGTTTTGTGTTCTTGGAGCTTTACCCATCCAAGCAAGTAGAAAAGATTCATCAAACTTTGGACTGCTGTCTTGTTAATGGTAGAACTGTCGCCATCCACAGCATAGGACCATAAGATATAGGAGCAGAATCAGGCCATTCAGCCCATTGAGCTTGTCCCACATTCATTCATGGCTGATAGGTTTCTCACTCCCATTCTCCCGGTAACCCCTGTTCCCCTACTAATCAAGGAATCATTAGACCATAAGACATATAAGCAGAAATTAGGCCATTTGGCCCATCAAGTCTGCTCTGTCATTCAAACCCATTTTCTCACTTTCCCCCCCAAAACCTTGGCAATCAAGAACCTATCTATCTCTGTTTTAATTATACTCAATGACCTGGCCTCTACAGCCTTCTGTGGCAATGAATTCCACAGATTCACCGCTCTCTGGTTGAAGAAGTTACTCCTTATCTCCGTTTAAAAAGGTCTTCCCTTTTCTCTAAGACTATGTCCTTGGGTCCTAGTCTCTCTTACTAATGGAAATATCTTCCCAATATGCACTCTGTCCAGGCTGTTTAGTATTCTGTATGTTTCAATTGATTCTTCCCCTCCACCCCCACCCCCACCCCCATCCTTCTAAATTCCATCGAGTGTAGTCCAAGAGTTGTCATATGTTAAGCCTTTCACTCCTGGAATCATTCTCCTGAACCTCCTCTGGACTCTGCTCCAGGGCAAATACATCTTTCCTGAGGTATGGGGCCCAAAATAGCTCACATTATTCCAAATGTGGTCTGACCAGAGCCTTATAAAGACTCAGAAATACATCTCTGCTTTTATATTCTAGTCCTCTCAAGGTGAATGCCATCATTGTATTTGCCTTCCTAACTATTGACCCAAGCTGCAAGCTTACCATAAGAGAAACCTGGAAAAGAACTCCCGAGTCTCTTTGCACTTGAGGTTTCTGAATGTTCTCCCCATTTCTCCCCTGTTCTTCCTACCAAGGTGCATGACCTCACATTCTCCTACATTGTACTTCATCTGCCACTTTTTTGCCCACTCTCCTAACGTCTGATGGAGTGTTCAGGGATCAGGGATTGAATCTCTTAATTTTTTTCAGTGATATAAATGAGCTTGACATTGACATGAGAAATTTAAGTTGAGTTTTGCTGCTAAGTTTGTAACTGTAAGAAAGATTTTGGAGAGTGAGTGGTGTGTGCAGTTCTCTGTCTAACCTGTCTCTTTGCCTGTTTGGCAGGGCTGTTGGTTGGAATTGTTCTCCGATACGGGATCCACGTTCCAGCAGATGTCAGTAACGTGACCCTGAGCTGTGAGCTGGAAGACAGCCCTTCTACATTATTAATTAATGTCAGTGGGAGGTTTTATGAATACACACTGAAAAGTGAAATCAACCCCAAAGACATAAATAACGTGGAAAATAATGAGATGCTGCAAAAGGTAAAACTACCCATTTGTTCTGACCACTGATCGGAGAAATCCAGGACCTTTGGGGGAGATCGAGGCGGGTGGGCTTGTTGGTTGAGAGAAATAGGAGGGGTAGGGAGTGAGAGTGGTGTGTTTGGAGCAAGGGAGAGGAATGGGCTTGAGGGTGCAGTGAGTGAGAAATGGGGAGAGGGAGATGGGGTATTAGGATTAAGGTGGGTGATGAGATGGAATTAGCTGGTGGGGAGAGGGCAGAGAAAGTCCCAAGATAACACCCTGCCTCACTTTGCCAGTCTGGGTTTTAACTCTGTTCTCTCCATTCCAATATACAGGTGACTTTTGACCCTGAGGTGTTCTTTAACATTTTGCTCCCACCCATTATATTCTACGCTGGTTACAGTCTCAAACGGGTGAGTGCAGTCTTTGAATTGGGATATTTATCAGAGTGACTGATGAATTTTTCAGTAGCTTAGTTAAATGTCTGTTAGAGCAAATGTATCTATTAACGGTAACATTGCCTTCAGCCACATCTCTCAGTCTGATCCTAGAGCAGATCCTATGGCATTTGGGATATTCAGTGCTGATCGTGATATTTTTGAGGGTGAATGTCAAGTTTTAAATTCCTGCTTCTCAAAGATCTGTTTGTATTCAGTGTGTTGGGAAATTTATAGCTGTTTGTGTTTACAGCGACATTTCTTCCGAAACTTGGGTTCCATTTTGGCATATGCTTTCATTGGGACTGCCATCTCCTGCACTGTCATTGGGTGAGTATTAACAACACTTTAATCTGCATGTTCACAATTCTAACCATTCATATCCTCAGAAAACTTTCCTCTTCATTGTGAGAATGTGTCAGAATGTTTCATATGCAGCCAAACATGTTGGCCAATAGAGGGCAGAACATGCATCCTTACTGTTCATTAACGACCTATCAATGGTTCAGACAAAATATTGCTGCCTCCATTTCCCATCTCACTTCCAAAATATTTGGTTACATCAGTTGACAAACAAAGACCTTTTATTTTGGTTGCAGTTTTCTTAGTAATCACAGAATGTCAGGAAGGCAAATGCAATGGTGTCCTTTACTGTACAGAGTTGAAGTGCCCACCAGAATAAGGAAGTGAAATACAGTGCAGTGCTCTCTCCATGTCTATGGAATCATCTCCCTGTATTGCATGTGAACTCTGGGATGGGAAGGTTGTCTTTTTCTGAAGGACAGACCAAATTGGGTCCATATTCTGTGGGGTTTAGAAGAATGAGAGGGAATTCAGGTGCGCAAGCTTATGAAGGGGCTTGATAGGGTGAACACTGAAGTTTTTTAACCCATTACTGGGGTCTAGAACAGAGAGTCACAGTCTTGGGGTAAATCATCAGAGAGGGAATGAGAGGTTTTTTGCAGTTTGGAAATGTATAGTCAGGTTGTGTCCCCCTGGCCCTTTACCGTGTGGGAGGTGAGGGGAATGTGACAGGGACAGAGGTGGGGGTTATCCTAGTCCTGGCCTGTGTGTGAGACAACCCCAGGATATCCCGTTCTGTTCCCACACACTGACTTTGCCCAAACTGAGCTAACTCCATCTGCCCAATCACTGCCCAGAGTGAATTCACAGCTGCTTCTCTCTTCCAATAGGCTGATTATGTATGGCTGTGTCAAGCTGATGGCTCTGATTGGTCAACTGAACAGGGACTTTTATTTCACCGATTGCCTGTTATTTGGGGCTTTTATTTCTGCGACTGACCCAGGTACGTGAAAATGACTCATTGACCGGAAAGACTTCACACTGGACACAAGATAGGGCAGGTGGAGGAGGTGGGGTGTGAGGGAAAGAGGAAGCAAGGAAGTGACATTGAGGAAGAGACAGGGAGACAGGAGGGGTGGGTCAATGGAGATGAGAGGGAGGGGGAGGGGGTGAGTGCGTGGCGATGGGGAGGAGGAGGTGAGTGGGTGGCGATGGGAATGAGGGGGTGAGTGGCTGGCGATGGGAAGGAGGGGGTGAGTGCGTGGCGATGGGGAGGAGGGGGTGAGTGGGTGGCGATGGGAAGGAGGGGGTGAGTGGGTGGCGATGGGAGGCTGAAGGATTTTGGGGTAGCACGATGGCTCAGTGGTTAGCACTGCTGCCTCACAGTGCCAGGGACCCCAGTTCAATTCCAGCCTCGGGTGACTGTCTGCATGGAGTTTGCACATTCTCCCTGTTTCTGTGTGGGTTTCCTCCGAGTGCTCCGGTTCTCTCCCAAAATCCAAAGATGTGGAGGTTAGGTGAATTGGCCATGCTAAATTGTCCATACTGTTCAGGGATGTGTAGATTAGCTGCATTAGTCAGGGGTAAATGTAGGGGAATGAGTCTGGGTGGGATACTCTTCGGAGGGTTGGTGTGGACTTGTTGGGCCGAAGGGCCTATTCCCACACAGTAGGGATTCTAATTCGGACTGTGGCAGGTGATAGGTGTCTCATGGACCTACCTATGCCTCATTGTGAGCATAGATATATTGGCCTTTAACAAGGTTTATTCAGGGATGTGAATCCCATTGGCAAGGCTGGCATTTATGACCCAGTCCTAGTTGAGAAAACCATCTTTATTGTAAGTGTTGGAGTGGAATCACATGTAGAGCAGGCAGGTAAGTAAGTTTCATTCTGTAGGACATTAATGAACTGATTACAGTTTTACAATAATCTCTTCCTTTTTATTCACTTGTGAGACATGGGTGTCACTGGCTGGGCCAATATTTATTGTCCATGCCTGCTTGCCCTTGGAAAGGTGGTGGTTAGCTGCTTTCTTGAACCACTTCAGTCTATGTGCTGGAGGTAGACCCACAATGCTCTTAGGGAGGGAATTCCAGGATTTTGACCCAGTGACAGTGAGGAACAGCGATATATTTCCAAATCAGGATAGGGAGTGGTGTTCCCATGTATCTGCTGCCCTTGTCCTTCCAGATGGAAGTGGTCATGGGTTTGGAAAGTGCTGTCTTGGTGAATTCTTGCAGTGCATCTTATTTATAGTACAGACTGCTGCTAGCGAGCATCGGTGGTGGAGGGAGTGAATGTTTGTGGATGTGATGCCAATCAAATGGGCTGCGTTGTCCTGGATGGTGTCGAACTTCTTGAATGTTGTTGGAGCTGCACCCATCCAGGCAAGTGGGGAGTATTCCATCACACTCCTGACTTGTGCCTTGTAGATGGTGAACAGGCTTTGGGGAGTCAGAAGGTGAGTTACCTGCAGCAGTATTCCTAGTCTCTGACCTGCTCTTGTAACCACTGCTGAGATGGTTCGCAGCTTCACAAAATCACAGGTAATATCGGAACAAAACAAAAACTAAATACTCTGGATGCTTATGATCTGAAAAAAGACAGCAAATGCTGGAAAAACTCATCAGGTCTGGCTGCTTCAGATACACTGCCAGATCTTTGACTTTCTTCTATTTCAGAAAAGTAAAGGGGTAGTCTGGGCTTCGTGAATAGATAATTAAAAAGCAAAAGGAAGGATATTGTGGTGAACCTTCATAAAACATTGGTTCATCCTCAACTGAAGTATCGTGTCCAAGAATGTCGAGGTTTTAGTGAGGGTATGTGGGAGATTAGAAGAAATTAACATAGAGAGAGGAGGTACCAGTGGTTTAGCAGCTTAGAAAGTGATAAATCCACAGGTGTGGCTGAAGTATATACCAGGTAGCTGAGACAGGCAAAGGAGGAGACATCAGGGGCATTTGTCAGTAGTTTTCAAATACTCTCTGTCCACAAGTGAAGTGCTGAAAATCTGCAAACATTATCCCATTATTAAGAAAGGGAGGAAGGAATAGGCCAGTAAATTACAAGCCACTCAGTTTAACCTCAGTGGAGAAATTAGAGTCATAGAGATGTACAGCATGGAAACAGACCCTTCGTTCCAACCCAATCCATGCCGACCAGATATCCAAACCCAATCTAGTCCCACCTGCTAACACCTGGCCCATATCCCTCCAAACCCTTCCTATTCATATACCCATCCAAATGCCTCTTAAATGTTGCAATTGTATTAGCTTCCACCACTTCCTCTGGCAGCTCATTCCATACATGTACCACCCTCTGTGTGAAAACGTTGACCCTTAGATCTCTTTTATATCTTTCCCCTCTCACCCTAAACCTATGCCCTCTAGTTCTGGACTCCCTGACCCCAGGGAAAAGACTTTGCCTATCTATCCTATCCATGCCCCTCACAATTTTGTAAACCTCTATAAGGTCACCCCTCAGCCTCCGATGCTCCAGGGAAAACAGCCCCAGCCTGTTCAGCCTCTTCCTATAGTTCAAATCCTCCAACCCTGGCAACATCCTTGTAAATCTTTTCTGAACTCTTTCAAGTTTCACAACATCTTTCCGATAGGACGGAGACCAGAATTGCATGCAGTATTCCAACAGTGGCCTAACCAATGTCCTGTACCGCTGCAACATGATGTCCCAACTCCTTTCCTCAGTACTGTAACCAATAAAGGAAAGCATACCAAACGCCACCTTCACTATTCTATCTACTTGCGACTCCACTTTCAAGGAGCTATGAACCTGCACTTCAAGGTCTCTTTGTTCAGCAGCACTACCTAAGACCTTACCATTAAGTGTATAAGTCCTGCTAAGATTTGCTTTCCTAAAATGTGGCACCTCACATTTATCTGAATTAAACTCCATCTGCCACCTCTCAGCCCATTGGCCCATCTGGTCCAGATCCTGTTGTAATCTGAGGTAACCCTCTTTGCTGTCCATTACACCTCCAATTTTGGTGTCATCTGCAAACTTACTAACTGTACCTCCAAATCCAAATCATCTATGTGAATGACAAAAAGTAGAGGGCCCAGCACAGATCCTTGTGGCACTCCACTGGTCACAGGTCTCCAGTCTGAAAAACATCCCTCCACTACCACCCTCTGTCTTCCACCTTTGAACCAGTTCTGTATCTAAATGGCTAGTTCTCCCTGTATTCCGTGAGATCTAACCTTGCTAATCAGTCTCCCATGAAGTCCATATAAATCACATCTGCTGCTCTGCCCTCATCCATCCTCTTTGTTACTTCTTCAAAAAACTCAATCAAGTTTGTGAGACATGATTTCCCACACACAAAGCCATGTTGACTATCCCGAATCAGTCCTTGCCTTTCCAAATACATATACATCCTGCCCCTCAGGATTTCCTCCAATAACTTGCCCACCACCGAGGTAAGGCTCACCAGTTCCCTGGCTTGTCTTTACCACCCTTCTTATTTAGTGGCACCACGTTTGCCAACCTCCAGTCTTTGGGCACCTCACCGGTGACTATCGATGATACAAATATCTCAGCAAGGGGCCCAGCAATCACTTCTCTAGCTTCCCACAGAGTTCTCGGGTACACCTGATCAGGTTCTGGGGATTTATTCACCTTTACCCTTTTCAAGACATCCAGCACTTCCTCCTCTGTAACCTGGACATTTTGCAAGGTGTCACCATCTATTTCCCTACAGTCTATATCTTCCATATCTTTTTCCACAGTAAATAGTGATGCAAAATATTCATTTAGTATCTCCCCCATTTTCTGTGGCTCCACACAAAGGCCACCAATTCTCAGCATCAAAATGCATCTACACTGATTATTCAGAGATAGTCAGCATGAATCTATTAAGGAAAGATCATTTTTGACAAATTTGATCTTGTTTTTGAGGAGGTAACCAGGATGGAGGGAACGCATTTGATGTCACAAGGCTTTTGTTCTTATTCCTTATTGCAATCTGGTCAAGAATGTGAGAGCCCATGGGATCCAAGGCAAAGGGGTATGTCGGATCCAAAATTGGCTGAGACTCAGGAAGCAGAGGGTGGTGTTAGGGGATGTTTTTGTGATTGGAAATCCGTTTTCAATGAAGTTTCACAGGACTCAGTTTTGGAGTATGTGAATGATTTGGACTTGCATGTAGGAGGTGTCTTTGTTTGTAATTTACTATAAACTACCTTTAATTCGGCTGCTCAGTAAGAAACCTCACAGATTATCAAATACCGAAACAATGGTTTAAACTTCATTGCATGTAGCAGCCAGAATAAGACCCGCAAGTAAGCAAGCTAATCCTCACAACTCACCTTGGCTATTACCCAATTTATGGTGGAATTTAGCTACAGTTCCAACCAACAGCGTCTGTCTTTGGATATGTCAAGTGTTCGATCCTTGTGCAGTGTGGTTCTTCCAAGTTTTGCTGTTGAAGAATCCTAGAGTTGAATTCTTATACTCATTTTGCTCCTTCAGGTTTATGGTGTGACATTATTGATGACACTCCTGAAGCCACTAAATCTGTAGCTTATCCGTTTCTTGTTACATTGGCTATTGTCTGTTTGAAGACATAACTTTCCTGTGATTAACTCCTTAAATTCTTCTGCAAGGCAATCATTTGTCCTTGTGGCATGAGTCAGCCAGTTATCAAGCAGTTGTTAAACAGTTGTGTTTATGTAGCTTTATTTTTCAGTCATGGTGAATTGCTCTCAATCCCTGTACAGCAGTTTGTCCTTCTCCCTGAAGAGATACTCCAGGCAGAGTTATTGCTCATTCTTTCAATCCATGAACAGTTACTGAAATTTTAACTTTACACTATTACAGTGTGATCAAGACAGGAAAATTGGTAGGATGTTAACACGTGAGGAGTATAGTCATTAACTGTGAGAGAATATAAGTGGACACAGCATTGCAAATAGAATTAAACTCAGGGAAGGAAGAGGAAAACGAGGCAAGGGATTGAATAGTGGAACCCTGGGTAGGTATACCCACAAATCCTGAAGGCAGCAAGATAGGTAGATAAAGTGTTTAAGAGGCCAAACAGGATACTTTATTAGGCATGACAAAGAATATAAGAGCAAGGAGACAATGCTGGAAATGTATAAAACACTTGGTATGCCTCACCTGGAGTAGTGCATGTAGTTTTGGTCATCATGTTATAGGAAGGGTGAGGATTACACTCGTGAGGGTTTCGAGGAGATTCACCAGCATGTTGTTAGGGCTGAAGGGTCTGAACCACCAGGAAGGATTGGATAGGCTGGAATTATTTTCCTTGGAGCATTGGAGGTTGGGAGGGGACCTGATAGAGATATATTCTGGATGTGGGTTTGGTCGCTGAGCTGGAAGGTTTGGTTTCAGACGTTTTGTCACCATACTGGGTAACATTATCAGTGAGCCTCCGGATGTAGCCTTTACATCCAGAACCTCAACCTGAGCTACAAATCTTCTCAAAACTCACTAAGAGTTGCAGAGATGGTGGAAAGGAAGATACTTTTTCCACTGTTATGGGAGTGACTAATATTATGGGCCAGATCAGACACCCTCAAAATATTTGAAGAAGGTAGTCTAGACCCGAATCTTTTTTTATTTTAAAGGTAGATGTGAAGTGCCGTGTTCCAGATGCTATGTGACTGGTCAAACTACCCAACATTAAGCAAAACACAATTGATTTATACATCAGAAAATATAAACAAAGTTAACAGAATAATAGATAAAGCACATATTTCTAATTAACTGTTCCAATAGAGTAACATCCCATAAACACACCTCTTGGCAAAAAGTCAAATTGAGACACAAATTTTCACATGCAGTTCTCCTGTCAAGGAGGGAAAAAACATCAAGAGAAAATTCAGAGAGTGTAGCAGCCAGGAGATAGTCACTGAAGCTTCCAACTCTTGACACCCTGAGAGCTTCTGCTTAAAACTAGACTTAAAATCTAAAAATCCCAGAAACCCTGATCTGAGAGAGCTGCCACATTCCAACGTGAAAAAAAACCCAAAGCCTCACAAATTGTTTACTTTCTTAGAGACAGCTCAATACCTCTGCCTTACAACCTTTGTTAAAAAAAAGGCAAAAAAAAGTCTGAAAGTGACAGAATTGTCACACTAACCAGGGGCATAGATACGAGATAGAAAGCTAAGAGTTGAGGAGAAATATTTTCTTGCAGAGGCTTGTGCAAGCCTGGAACTCAATGCCTGAAAGGACAGTTGAATCAGAAACTTGTGTAACATTTAAGTAATAATTAGATACTCACATGCATTTCCATGGCCTCCAGACTACAGGCCAAAAGTTGGAAAATGGGATCAGTGTGATCAGAGCTTTGTCAACAGCACAGATATGATGGGGCAAATGGCCTCCTCCTAATATTGTAACTGCCTGACTCGGAGAGTTAACCAGGTGGTTCCAGATTTAACCCTCAAGTCAGTGTGGAGAAGCTGGGATTGTTCTCCTTAGGACAGAGAAGGTTAAGAGTAGACTTAATGGGGATTTTCCAGAAACATGATGGAATTTAATAAAATGAGGAAGGAGAAGCTGTTTCAGCATTGGAAGGTTTGGTAACCAGAGTGACATCATCTGAAGATAATGTGTAAAAGGAGATGGGGAGAGTTTCTTTTATCTGTGAACTGTGATGTGGAGCATATTGCAAAAATATCCATTAGGAGCTTTCCAAAGGAAAATGTGCTTGTGCAAACATTTTCATATTTACCAGGGAAGAGTACTGAATGGAAACTGATTGAATAGATCATTTCAAAGGCTGACAGAGGTATAATGGGCATAATGGCCTCTTCTGAGTGGGGTTGTGTTCAGTTTCGAAATATCCAGGTCCCCCCTCCCCAGCTGAGGAAGACTGTCTGGTGTTGCCCCTGTGTCTCTCGCCCTTTCGGTCTCCCCACGTCCTCCCTCTGTCTCCCCCACCCCCACCAAACTCTCTCCCTGCCCTCTCTCTTCCGCCTGGTGGTGGCTGTGTTTCCAGAAAGTTAGACTGTCAGAGGGGCGTAAGCGTGGATGTTCTACTGGGAGGGTTTTATTAATGAGATCTGTCCTTTTGCAGTGACTGTGCTCACAATATTTAACGAGCTACAGGCTGATGTGGATCTGTACGCCCTGCTGTTTGGGGAAAGTGTTCTCAATGATGCTGTCGCCATTGTCCTATCTTCGTAAGTATTTCCTGAAGCTGACTATAAAATAAGAGACAAATTCTCTGTTGGTCACATTAAAACGACAGTTGTTTAATTCTTGTTGGTGCCCAGCACTAAGAGACAAATGAAGATTTGGATTTTTCATTTCTCTTATGCAATTTTTTAAGAAGGTTTTATTTTGCAGTTATTGTCACAGTAACTCAACCATTCAGTCAGTTTTGAGCTGGGCAATGGGATGCCAGTAGTTGCAGCCTCCCACAGTAGGTTAGATAAGGACTGAAGCTTCTTGTCCATTGAACCAACACCCAGCCTCTCACATCCTAGGGTAGAAGCTGTTAGTCAGCAGTTTCTCCCCAACCGTCAATCCTCTGAGCTCTGTGCTGCCAATATCACAACTTGGCACTGGGCTAAAGCTCGAGAACTTATTTCATGTTGACAATCTGCAACACACAGCATGACCTTTCCCCTCATTTCTGGGATGGATTTGAACCTAGCTAATGAAAAGTCAGAGCCACCACATGCTGCTTGAATCACTTCAACGTCTGCATTAACACGTGATAGTAAACCACTGACATTTGATATCCCTGCTGGTCACCCTCCCATCTACAGTGCTGGCCTGATTATTCTGTCATATTACAGATTTGAAGGGCTGAAAGGACTCCTCCTGCTCTTCTATTCCAATATATTGCGTAGTCACTAGTTGAAGACATCCTGGAGTATTCCACTGCAAGGCACTTGCTGGAGCTCCTGGATGCTTCGTTTCTGGTTCCCTGGGCTCTGAGTTGGCGGAGAAGTCCCATGTGTGAGCTGTAACCTCTGCCTCTGCCCCTGGACAGGTATTAACAGAGTGGAAGAAGGCACTTGGTAAATCCCAGTATGATCCAGCTGAGCATCAAATAAATGGGCTCCAGATCAAACATCTTCAAATGCAACCCAATCATCACTTTTTTTTCCTACAAAAATCACCATTTCCTAGAGCAGTCTACAATAGCTGTTCAATGTGGGAAGTTAACTGATTGAATTGGCTAAAATGTGCCTGTGAGAACGAGTAGCTCAGTTGTTACTTGTTTCAATGTTAAAGATGTTTGCGAGTTTGTAGAAGCTGAACTTTAAGATGGGTGGTAATAGTTTTGGAATCCTATCTTGACAGCGATTGGCTAGTCAGTACCCAAGAAGCAAAGTGCAAAGATTGTGCAGTTTGGGAGCTGGAATGTCAGGACTGTGAATCCTGGAATGAATGAGGACTCATAGCCAATGGACAATATAATGGAACAGTGTTCTTCGACTGTGAGCTAGAGGCCTGGTGATGATGACATTAATATTAGAAATTCGATGGCATGACCAAAGTCCAGGTGAGCAGGGTGAATATGAACAGTGATTCATATCACTGATACTGATTACTGAATATCAACTGATTGATGCCAGTCATTGAGATGGCTGTTCCGATTTCTGAACACCATATAACTTCTGTCTGCTAATGGATGGAGGTTTGTCACCATCATTATTCACCAAAGTCATATGTTAATGCTGAAGAAAAATTTGTCTTCTCCCACACTCTTGTTGATAATCTGTAGCATCTGCCTTTTGGGAACAAAATCTGGAACATGAGTTGGATCAGATGAAACATGCCTCTGTCTTCATGTTGTTGGCAAAATGAAAGAATGTGGATGGCTGCTGCCTTTGAGCACAGCATGGACTCTGTGTTACCAACACCTCCATCTCAGGCAGACAGTAGCATAAAGTGTCACAGTGTCATATATGGTTTTGGCCTCTAGCACCAATTGACCTGATAATTACCGGAAGATGTGATCTGTCCAACATTCTTCACACCCGTACCCATCACAGTGCAGAGTCTGATATTGGTCGCTCACTTCTCAGTTCCCTTCTTCACACCAACATTCCATGTACGAGGGATGATGACAAACGTCACAACTTCTCAGAGTCTTGGGCTGCCCTTCTACCTGAGGATTCACCTGATGATGCTGATGAAGCAGCAAGTATCTCTGAAGCTGCAGAAATGTTTGAGAAATCAGAAACAGGAACAAAGATTGGTCCAGACCCCACAAACAGAAAGAGTTCCATCCTTGTAACAAAGTACACAGCTCACTTCACTCACAACCTGTCCCTTAATCCTAAAGGATGTGACAATCTCATGCTCATTAAGGTAGAGGTTCAGAAGATGGCAAGTTACCGTGCCAACCAGTATTAGACCAATCTATCTGAAGAAGTGCAAATCGCTTGTAATAATGGATGACAGTATCAAAAAAGTCCTGGGACCCACCATTAAAGTTACCCCTTCAAAATATGCAGATGGGAAAGTATTCACTCAAAGGAAAAAGCAAATTTCCCACTCGGTACAGACTACGCTTCAGTATTACTCACATGAGACGGATATTTCTGTCTGTACTCGATGTGCTTCTAGCATTACAAGTTTGATGCAGAACTCTCATTACTCAGACCTTAAAAAGGCCTTTGACACCCTAATTGAATCCCAAAAGATCACCGGATTTAAAGAGAAATCAAGCCAATAAGCAAGAGCTTTATTTCAGTTAACCACACCCCATACAGCTCACCCCCTCTAATCACTAGCATCCCATATTTATATAAACAATTCACACCCAATAAGTTCACTCTTCATTAATTTATTCATTCCTTAGGGACTCTTGTGGTGCAATGGTAGTGTTTCTACCTCTGAGCCAGAAGGTCCAGGTTCAAGTCCCACCTGCTTTAGAGGTATGTTGTAACACCCCTGAACCGATTAGAAAGAATACCCATCCTGTTCCTCATAGCATTAGGTCCCAGGCATCCCTTCAGAACACAGTCATAGAACATAGAACAATACAGCGCAGAACAGGCCCTTCGGCCCTCGAAATTGCGCCGACCTGTGAACTGTTCTCAGCTCATCCCCCTACACTATCCCATCATCATCCATGTGCTTATCTAAGGGTTGTTTAAATCTCCCTAATGTGGCTGAGTTAACTACATTAGCAGGTAGGGCATTCCACGCCCTTACCACTCTCTGTGTAAAGAACCTGCCTCTGACATCTGTCTTAAATCTATCACCTCTCAATGTGTAATTATGTCCCCTCGTACACGCTGACGTCATCATCCTAGGAAAAAGACTCTCACTGTCTACCCTATCTAATCCTCTGATCGTGGTAAGTTTTTAAAGGTTCAAATCAGTGACTTACCGTTCCCTGGTCCAAGTTCCTGCCCTTTAACTGCTGCTGCTGCTGCAGAAACACCGAAACGATAAGATTCAATGATAACATCTCACAACAAAACACTAGGAAAACCCAGGATACCGACTGAACTTCTCAAGTATGGAAAGCCTCACTTGGGACCACATCTCAATAACTACTTTCTGCTCTGCTGGAGAGAAGGTTCTACCCCACAGAAAATGTGTGCTGCAAACCACAACACGCCAACAAAGCAACAGAGGAGACTGCCAGAATTACCAGGGCATCTCACTCCTCAGCCACACTGGGATGTCCCTCGCCAAATTCACTATAACAGGTCCCAGAAACTAGCCAACAGAATATACTCAGAGGTACAATGTGGATTCAGTACAGGCAGGTCAACACGAGACATGATATACCCCAGCTTTGAGAGAGGTGCAGAGAGCAGCAAACACTGGCTTGTTTTTATGGATCTCACAACAGCACTTGACAGGGTGAACAGAATGATCCTCTACCAGATATTAGTGAAAAATCCCATCGTCCCAAGCTTCTGTCTCACACCGTCCATGAAAATATTCAGTTCAACACACCATCTCTGTTAGAATCTGCAAAATAGGGTTGGCAGGAAATATCTCAGGGGAAGGGGCTGACCATTGTGGACTGAGGTAATGAGCAATGCCTTCAGTCGGGGAGTTGTGCATCTTAGGAACTGTCTCCCTGGAAATTGTGGATGCTTCACAGTTGAATATATTTCAGGCTGGGAAAGACAGGTAATTGGTCTCTGGGAATTCAGGGAAACAGGGAGTGGGCGGGAAAGGGAAGTTGAAGCCTAAAGATCCGCTGTGATAGTATTAAATGAGGTAGGTTCGATGGGCCGAGTGGTCGTGTCCTACTATTTTTCATGTTCTTCAGTATGCTTTTGAACAGGAATTAACTTAGAATGGAAGGTTGTCTGTTGTTGGGAGGATCAGTGTGATATTGCCTTTGTTCTTGGTTTGATTGGTGTGTGTAAAAAGTCAGGAGTTCAGTAATGGACATCAGCATCATTGAGCCTTATTAATTATCCTCTGGCAAAACTAGTACCATGGAGTTTAAAATGAACCCCTTTCTTTCACTAAATTACTTTCACTCTTTAAATATATTTAAACATAATAATTATATAATCTGTTTACAGAATTCTTAATTGTTATGGGAAAAATGCAGCACCTGATTCCATTGGCACTCGACTGTCCAACAGCACAGGGTTGGAGTAAACTATAAACATGTGTGCAGAGCCCACTGGATGTGGAGTAAACTATAGTTGTCTAAACTCTTGGTAGCAATTGCATCAATGAAAAGATACTAGCATACATGAATATAGTGTGTTTGCACACCCCAATTGTAATATTTACATGTACAAATACATAATCACACATGAATATGCAATTGCATGAATATATAATTACCTTTTTGTGTAATATTTATGCATACAAATTTAATATTTGCAGCATTATATGCACTTGCATTTTTGAATATTTCATATGTTTGTACATATAAGCATGCCCTAATTTGTATTATTTACATGCACAAAACAGTTTACATACATTCAGGTGATTGTATAAATGAACGTGTAATATTTTGTACAGACAACAACCTAACCATTATATATAGACTGACTTTCCAAAATTCTGGGAATTTGTAAAATGCAGTTGCTACTCAGGTTTCCTTTTCTGACTTTTCAGTGCATATTATTCTTTCTGCATTTTTGTTTGGTGTATTATTCCATACCTGGGAGATTAACTCAACCTAAAGTAAAAGCTCCAGATAAGGGAGCACAGTGTACCTGGGTGCTGTACTTGTGGTTATTAACCAGAATGTACATGTGCTTGTGTCTACATCTTCAGGTGAAGATTCTCTTCAAAGATCCCAAAGTACCCTGTGAAGATTGAGTTGCGATTTGCTACTCTGCAGTTCACATCTAATTTGAATTCTGGTCTGTCCCCGTTTTTCCATCTCCTTTACCCTAATGATCGGATCAGTGACCATCAGGTTGGATTCAGACTTTTTCTCTGGTTCAGAAGTGGGTATTGAGCTTTACTCAGTGAGAACTGGCCTCCTGGAATCTGAATGTCATCTCAAAACCAATCAAACTACTCCAAAACAACACTTCAAGTTTAAAACGGACCCATCACATGGTACTGAGAGTTCTGGAGGTTGTGAGTCAGTGTATGGAATAATTGATTGTGCCATGAGGTTGGGTAAGGTGCCTGCGTGTGGTTAATATAAACTCTCTGTATTAAACAAGAGTTGTTTCTCATGGGATAATCTTCCAAATACCTCATCATCTGTTTTCTGCAAATTTCAGTCACCAAAGCCTTGACTCAAACCGGAGTGAAGGTTCTTGTTTATTGCTGTCTTTATCTTGCCCTAACGACCACTTCCATGTAGAAGGACAAGGGCAGCAGATACATGGGAACACGACCCTCTGCAAGTTCCCCTCCTGATTTGGAAATATATCACCGTTCCTTCAGTGTCGTTGGGTCAAAATCCTATAATTCTCTCCCTGAGGGAATTATGGGTGAACCTACAGCACAGGGACTGCAGCGGTTCAAGAAGACAGCTCACTCCCACCTTCTCAAGGGGGGCAACTGGGGACAGGCAACAAATGCTGACCAGCCAGCAACACCCATATCCCACACAATGAATAAATAAAGAAATAACGCTGCCTTTCCAAGGTAATTTAAATGGGCAGTCCCTGAAGATGGCAATAATGGATGACGTGATTTGCAAATGTCAGATGTCCTGGCGTGTCCTGTGTTTGTAGCATTCTCTCCCACCCTGAGGGGATTGTTTCTGACTGGGTAACTGAGGGGTTCAAATCAGCAGACGGTCAGAGGGCTTTATCTCAAACTGAACTAGATTTGAGAGAGGTTTTAGAAATCCAGTGTGGGCTGGATAGAACAGATCGGGGAAAAATTGCTGATGCTCATAAAAGGATCAAGAATGAGAGGGCACTGATTTAAAGTGATCTGGAAAGATCGGAATTGTGATGTGAGAAAGAAACCTTTTTCACCCAGCGAGTAGTTATGGTCTGAAATGCACTGCCAGGAAATGTGGTGGAGGCAGGTTCAATGTGGTGGAGGCAGGTTCAATGTGGTGGAGGCAGGTTTAAACAGAAATGATGTGTTTGAGAATGGGGAAAAGGCAGGAAGAATAGCACTAAGTCATGGTGCTTGTGGGAGAGCCAGTGCAGGCATCAATGGCTTCCATCTGTGTCGGATCACTTCTGTGATTCTGCAATTGTTCAACTAGTCACGTTAACTCGATAGGCCAAATGGCCACTCTGGACATTGATGCTGCACTGTCACAGGGTCAGTGCTGAGGGAGCACTGCAGTGTCGGAGGATCAGTGCTGAGGGAACGCTGCACTGTCATAGGGTCAGTGCGGAGGAGCGCTGCATTGTCAGAGGGTCAGTGCTGAGGGGGCGCCGCACTGTCAGAGGGTCAGTACCACACTGTCGGAGGGTCAGTACTAAGAGAGCGCCGCACTGTCGGAGGGTCACTACTACGGGAGCGCCGCACTGTCAGGGGGTCAGCGCTGAGGGAGTGCCACACTGTCGGAGGATCAGTGCTGAGGGAGTGCCCCGCCGTCAAAGAGTCAGTACTGAGGGAGTACCACATTGTCGGAGGGTCAGTACTGAGAGAGTGCCGCACTGTCGGAGGGTCACTACTAGGGGAACGCCGCACTGTCAGGGGGTCAGCACTGAGGGAGTGCCACACTGTCGGAGGATCAGTGCTGAGGGAGTGCCACACTGTCAAAAAGTCAGTACTGAGGGAGTGCTGGACTGTCAGAGGGTCAGTGCTGAGGGAGTGCCGGGCTGTTGGAGGACCTATGAGTTTATGGGTGGAAGTGGATTTTCTTGATTGTGTAAGTTTTGAGATCTGTGCTGTGCGTGAACTGAGTGTTGTTTGACGTTTGGTTTGGTGTACATTGTCTAACTGGAATCTCTGTTCCATTAGATCAATTGTGGCCTATCAGCCTGAAGGAGTTAATGCTCACAACTTTGACGTGGCTGCCATGTTCAAGTCATTTGGATTATTTCTTGGAATATTCAGTGGATCATTTGCTCTGGGATCAGCCACGGGTGTGGTTACTGCTCTGATATCCTTCAGTTTCAATTCTCCATATAGGCTTCCCCTGATTGAACAATGGCCTTGAGTACAGATTCTGCTGTTACTCAGGGAAAGACTAATTGGATCTGAAACTCCTCCTCAATAACATCTGGGGGCTAGTGCCAAAATTGGGAGAGCTGTCTCACAGACTAGTGAAGCAGCAGCCTGACACACTCATACCCATACTCTACAGGCAATGTCCTAGACACCATCATCACTATCCCCGGGTATGACCCAGCAGAACTGGCTGTACAGTAGGTTACAGTCGGGCGGGAGTTGCCCTGGGAGTGCTCAACATTGACTCTGGACCCCATGAAGTTTCATGGCAGCAGATTAAACATGGGCAAGGAAACCTCCTGCTGATTACCATGTGCCATCTCCCTCGGCTGATGAATTGATACTCCTCCATGTAGAACAACATTTGAAAGAAGCAGTGAGGGTGGCAAGGGCTGAAAGTGTACTCTGGGTGGGGAATTTCAGTGTCCATTATAAAGAGTGCTACTGTTCAAACTGGTTGGGTCCTAGAGGACATTGCTGCAAGACTAAGCCTGCATTTTGTGTATTCATTATTGCCATCCTTAATTGCCTTGAACTGCTGCAGACATCAGGGTGTAGGAGCATGCATGATGCTACTAGGGAGTATAGGTAATGAGAGGCATGGATAGAGTCAATAGTCGGAGAATTTTCCCCAAGGCAGGACTGACTGCCTCAAGGGGTCATAGTTTGAAGATATTAGGAGCAAGGTATAAAGGAGACGCCAGAGGTAGGTTCTTTATGCAGAGAGTTGTGAATGCATGGAATGCGTTGCCAGCGGCGGTGGTGGAAGCAGAGTCATTAGGGACATTTAAGCGACTGCTGGATATGCAGTGAATTGAGGGGTGCGTAGGTTAGTTTATTTTGTTTTAGATTAGGAATAATCCTCGGCACAACATCGTGGGCCGAAGGGCCTGTTCTGTTCTGTACTTTCCTATGTTCTATGTTCTAACTACCAGGATTTTGTTCTGTCATCATAACATTGGTTCAAATCGACAAAAGAGTTAGATTCCATAAGTGAGGTGAGAGTGACAGTCCTTGACATGCCATAAGTATGGCATCCTGGAGTCCTGGCAAAACTGGAATCAGTTGGAATTGGAAGCTAACTTTCTGCTGGTTGGAATCAAACCTCCAATACCTCCTCAGCCCTGTGAGAGTAAGGAAGATGCACCGTGTGGTGAGGGAGGGAGTAAGACACACTCCGAGGTCCCTTGGTGGACTCTGTTCTGTGCGATGTGTGTACTATCTGTTCGTTTCAAGCTCCAATTAGAAAATAGGAAGATGGTCATGGTTGTTGAATGTGAGTCACCTCAGTTCCAGGAATCTCTGCAGGAGTTCCTCAGGGTAGTGTCCTAGGCCCAACCATCTTCACCCGCTTCATCAGTGACCTTGCCTCCATCATGAGGCCAGAAGTGGTGATGTTTGCTGATGATTGCACAATGTTCAGCACCATTCACAACTCCTCAGACACTTAATATGTTCAAATTCAACAAAATTGAGGCTGGGCTGATTAGAGGCAAATAGCCATGTGCCACATAAGTGCCAGGCAGTGACCATCTTTAACGGACAAAAATCTAACTATCACTACTTGACATTCAATAATGTTACCATCACTGAATTGCCCACTACCAACATTCTGGGGGTTACTATTGACCAGAAACTCAATAGACTCACCACAATGGCTATAAGAGCAGATTAAAGGCTAGGAATACTGTGGCGAGTAATTCACCTCCCAACTCTCCACAACCTCTCTACCATCCACAAGGCAGAATGCATTGAGTACAGGAGTTGGGAGTTCATGTTGCAGCTGTACAGGACATTGGTTTGGCCACTTTTGGAATATTGTGTGCAATTCTGGTCTCCCTACTTTAGGATTTTGTGAAACCTGAAATGGTTCAGTAAAGATTTACAAGGATGTTGCCAGGGTTGGAGGATTTGAGCTATAGGGAGAGGCTGAATAGGCTGGGGCTGTTTTCCCTGGACTGTCGTAGGTTGAGGGATGACCTTATAGAGGTTTATAAAATCATGAGGGGCATGGATAGGGTGAATAGCGAAGGTCTTTTCCCAGGGATGGGGGAGTCCAGAACTAGAGGGCAGAGGTTTAGGGTGAGAGTGGAAAGACTTAAAGGGACCTAAGGGACAAATTTTTCACACATGTATGGGATGAGCTGCTCGAGGAAGTGGTGGCAACTGTTAAAATTACAACAGTTAAGAGGCATCTAGATGGGTATGTGAATAGAGGAAGGGTTTAGAGGGCTATGGGCCAAGTGCTGGCAAATGAGAATAGATTAGATTAGGATATCTGGTCGGCATGGACGGGTTGGACTGAAAGATCTGTCTCTGTGCTGTAAAGGAGTGTGATGGAATACTCACCTCTTGCCTGGATGGTTGTGGCTCCAACAACCTTCAAGAACCTTGACACCATCCAGGACAAAGCAGCCCACTTGATTGGCACCACATCCACTCTCTCCACCACCAACGCTCAGTAGCAGCAGTGTGTACTATCTACAAGGTGCACTGCAGAAATTCACCAAAGATCCTCAGATAGCACCTTCCAAACCCACGGTTGCTTCCACCTGGAAGGACAAGGGCAGCAGATACATGGGAACATAATCACTGCGAGTTCCCTTCCAAGTCACTCACCATCCTGACTTGGAAATATATCACCATTACTTCAGTGTCACTGAGTCAAAATCTTGGAATTTTCTCCCTAAGAGCATTGTAGGTCAACCAACAGCACATGGACTGCAGCAGTTCAAGAAAGCAGCTCACCCCCACCTTCTCGAGGGGGCAGTTAGAGATATGCAATAAATGTTGGCCCAGCCAGCCGCACGCATGTCCCCTAAATGTCTAAATGAAAAATGAGTCTGGGATTACTTGCTGGTGTCACTTCATCAATGGATTGATCAGATTATCTCAGCATTTTGACTTTACTGTTTGTGGGATCTTGTGCACAAACTGGCCACACGTTTCCTAAATTATGACAGTGTCAATGTTTAACCGTCTTCATTGGCTGTGAAATTCTAAGAATGGGAGAGGTGCCAATGAAATGTAAGTTCCTTTATGTTCTTAGCAAGTTTTGAGAAGGTTTGTAGCTTTATGTTTATTTAGTAACCTGCGCAGACTCCAGGACTTGCAGAGTGACCATGGGTGAGATGTGAACAGTTTCTTTGAAATTCTTCTGGAAGGTTCTAACTGGAGCTTGGAATGAATGAAGCTCCAGACAGTATATACATTGTACAGAACAGAGTCCTCCAAGGGATCTCTGAGTGTGTCTTGCTCCCTCATCACAGAGTACCCTTACTCCTCACATGATTGAGGAGGTATTGGAGGTTTTGATGGGTTTAAAACTGAAGAAATCCTCATGGTCTGGGTGAATTGTTTCCCAGGCTGCTATGGGAAATGAGGGAGGAAATTACAGGGACTCTGACCCAAATGTTTAATTTGTGTCTGGCCCCAGGAGAGGTGCCAGATGCCTGGAGAACAGCTAATGTCGTTCCACTTTACAAGAAGGGTGTTAGAGATAGACAGGGATCTACAGACCAATGAGTCTCACATCAGTGACAGGGAACTATCAGAGACAACAGTGAGGGAGAAAGTTAATCTCCATTTAGAAAGGCCAGGGTTAGTCAGTATGGCCTTGTCAGAGTGAGGTCATACCTAACAAACTTGATTACATTTTTGAGGAGGTGACCAGCTGTGTAAATGAAAGTAGAATGTACATGTGGATTTCAGCAAAGCCTTTGACAAAACTCCACATGGGAGACTGATAAAGAATTTAAAAGCGGATGGGACCCAGGCTAACTTGACACAACGGATCCAAGATTGGCTTAGTGACAGGTGACAGAAGGTGATGGTAGATGGCTGAGAGACTGGAGCTCGGTGTTTAATGGTGTACCATAGGGATCAGTACTGGGTCCTTATTGTTTGTGGTCCATATAAATGATATAGATGAGAATGCGGGAGGGGTATGATCAGTAAGTTTCTGGATGACACAAAGATTGGCTGGGTGGTTGACAGTGATAAAGAAGGTCTTAGGTGACAGGAAAATATAGATGGATTGGTCAGAAGAACAGATCAGTGGCAGATGGAATTTAAGCCTAATTAACTTTAGAAGAAGACACAAAGTAAGGGAGTATTCAATAAATGGCCGGGCACTAGGAAGACCAGGGACAGAAGGATCATGGGGTGCTTGTCTACAGATCCCTGAAGGTGGCAGGTCACGTTAGTAGGGTAGTTAAGAAGTTATACAAAACACTTACCTTTATCAGACGAGGTGTAGATTGTAAGAGCAGGAAGTTTATGTTGGAGTTGTACAGAGCATTGGTCAGGCCACAGCTGGAATACTGTGTGCAGTTCTAGTCCCCACACTATGGAAAGGATGTGATTGTACTGGAGGGGGTGCTGAGGAGATTCACCAGGATGTTGCCTGGGATGGAGCATATCAGCGATGGAGAGGGGCGGGATAAGCTCGGGGGTTTTTTTTTGCAATAAAGAGGGTTGAGGGGTGACCTAATAGAGGTGTATAAGATAATGAGGGACATAGACAGGGTTGGGATTAGGAAGCAGCTGATCCCCTTAGTTGAGGGGTCACTAACAAAGGGGAATCATTTTAAGGCGAAATTCAGGAGATTTAGGATATGGCGCAAAGGTTTCACCCAGAGGGTGGTGGGGGTCTGGAATACATGCCAGGAAAGGGAGTTGTGATGTGGATGTGCTGGTGTTGGACGGGTGGACAAGGTCGGAAGTCGCATGACACCAGGCTATAGTCCAACAGGTTTATTTGGAATCACAAGCTTTCAGGATGTTGCCCTTTAGTCAGGTGAAGTGAGTGTAGTTGGATTGGGAAACCTTTAAAATGTACTTCGAGGAGCACCTGAAATGTCATAACATTCAAGGTTATGAACAAAGTGCTGGAAAGTGGGATTGCTGTGGATACATGGTGCAGGCCCAATAAGCTGAAAGGCCTCTCTCTGCTGGATGACTCCTGAATATTTTCCTTAACCTGTACACGTTACAAAATTCACCAGACTTCGAGATTTTCCATTGCTGGAGACTGCCCTTTTCTTCCTGATGTCATGGAGTACATTCCTATTGGCTGAAGCGTGTGGTTTCACAGGTGAGTGCATTGGACAAAACCATAAAACTGTAACATAAACATTCACCTTCATAAAGGCGTCATAACAGTATTGTAATATAGCTACTGTGTGTGTGTATGGTCTCATGCAGATCTCCTGTGTTACCTTTGGGAGGGGAGTGGGGCTTGGTGTATGTGCACGTGTGGGAGTTTGGGGATTGATGGATCTATGGGAAGAAAGCAAAACAGTCAGCTTAGGTTGGGACCGAAACAGAAATTACTGGAAGAACTCAGCAGGTCTGGGAGAATCTGAAGAAAGATCTGAGATAACGTTTCAGGTCCAGTGACCCTTCTTCAGAACTGATGGTAGCTAGGGAAAAGATGGTTTTAATACAGAAGGTGGGGCGGGGGGAGGGGGGAAAAGCAAACTAGTTGGATGTAAACAGAGCCCAAAGAGAGAGAGAAAAAGAAATTGGACAGATAAAGGAGTGGTTTAGGTCAGCCTGGGGAAATGAATAGATGCTAATGAGGACGACAGACACCATTAGCTGACAGTGGGTAGTGTATAATAGCAGACCATGTGATAATCTCTTTTGCTTTGTCCCTTCTTCCAACAATTTCTCCTTCCAATCCTTCCACTTCCTCCAGACTAAAGGGGTAACTTTGAGCACCCACAAGGGCCCCAGCTATGCCTGTCTCTTTGTCGGCTATGTGGAACAATCTATCTTCAACAGTTACGCCAGAACCATTCTCAACCTTTTCCTCCATTACATCAATGACTGTATTGGCGCCACCTTGTGCTTCCACGAAGAGGTTGAACAGTTCATCAACTTCACCAACACATTCCACTCTGACCTCAAGTTCACCTGGACCATCTCTTGACACCTCCCTCCCCTTCCTGGACCTCTTCATCTCCATCTCTGGCAACCAACTCAACACGGACATTTACTACAAACCTACCAGTTCCCACAGCTACCTGGACTACACCTCCCACCCTGCCTCCTGTAAAAATGCTCTCCCTTGTTCTCAAATCCTCTGCCTCTGCCACATCTGCTCCCAGGAGGACAATTTCCACCATAGAACATTCCATATGGCCGCCTTCAAATTTCTCATCCCCCATGATTGTTGATGCCCTCCAACATATCTCCTCCACTTCCCGCACTTCTGTCCTTGAACTTCTCCTCTCCAACCACAACAAGGTTAGAATACCCCTGTTCCTCACCTTCCACCCCACCAACCTCCAGATACATTGCATCATTCTCCGTTATTTCCACCATCTACAAACAGGCTCCACCACCAGAGATATAGTTCCCTCCCGACCCCTATCTGCATTTCAGAGAGACTATTCCATCCGTGACTTCCTTGTCAGGTCCACGCCCCTATCAATCCATCCTCCCCTCCCGGTACCTTCCCCTGCCATTGTAAAAAGTGTAAAACCTGTGCCCACACCTCCCCTTCACCTCTGTCCAAGACCCCAAAGGATCCTTCCACTTCCGACAGAAATTTACCTACACTTCCACACAGGTCATCTACTGCATCTGTTGCTCCCAATGTGGTCTCCTCTGCATTGGGGAAAAAGGATGCCTACTTGCAGATCGTTTCAGAGAACATCTCTGGGACACATGCACCAACCAACCCCACTGCCCTGTGGCTGAACACTTCAACTCTCCCTCCCACTTCACCAAGGACATGCAAGTCCTGGGCCTGCTCCACCACCAAACCCTAAGCACCCAACGCCTGGAGGAAGAACGCCTCATTTTCCACCTTGGGACCTTCCAACCACATAGGATCAATGTGGATTTCACCAATTTCCCCCCCCCCCCCCCCCCCACCACCACCTTATCCCAGTCCCAACCTTCCAACTTGGCACCACCCACTTGAACTGTCCTACCTGTCCATCTTCCTTCCCATCTATCTGCTCCACCCTCCCCTCTGACAAATCACCTTCACCCCTACCTTCATCTAGTTAATGCATTCACAGCTGCCTTCCACCCCCAGCCACACCCCCTCCTATTTATCTCTCAGCCTCCTTGACTCACAAGCCTCATTCCTGATGAAGGGTTTTTGCCCAAAATGTCAATTCTCCTGCTCCTCAGATGCTGCCTGAGCTGCTGTGCTATTCTAGCACCTCACTCTTCAAGTGGAAGCTCAGGGTCTTTTTTGAGGGCAGAACGTAGATATTCTGCAAAGCAGTCACCCAGTCTACACTTTGTTTTTCCAACGTAGAGGAGACCACATTGTGAGTAGTGAATGCAGTAGACGAGATTGTGTGAAGTGCAAATAAAGTGCTGCTTCACCTGGAAGGTGTGTTTGGGCCCCGGATACTGAGGAAGGAGGAATTAAATGGGCAAGTGTTACACCTTCTTCAGTTGCAGGGGAAGGTGCCATGAGGTTGTGTGTGCGTTGTGGTGGGGGGTGGTTTGGTTGTGAAGGAGGAGTGAACCAGGGTGTCCCATGGGGTGATCCCTGTGGAAAGCTGGTGAGGATGGGATGGGTGTGTGTGTGTGTGTGTCTGGAGGTGGTGGAAGTAGCAGCTTATGATCCTCTGGATGTGGGTGCTGGTGGGATGGTAGGTAAGGACAAGAGGGACCCTATTGTTGTTGTGGGAGGGAAGAGAGGAGGTCAGAGCTGAAGTGTGGGAGGGCCCTTTCAACTACAGTGCTGGGGAATTCTCAGTTGAGGAAGAAGGTGGACTTTTTGGAGGCCCCCTTGTCGAAGCTGGCATCATTGAAACAGAGCAACTGGGAGAATGGAATACAGTCTTTACAGGAAACCAGGTGTGAGCAGGTCTAGTCCAGGTAATGATGGCAGTTTGTAGTGGATATTGGTGACATGCCTGTCCCCAGAAATGGAAACAAAGATGTTGAGGAAGGGAAGAGAGGAGTCAGAAATGGGCCAGGCGAAGGTGAGAACAGGATGGAAATTGGAAGCAAAGTAGAAAAACCTTTCCAATTAGGATGAGAGTTTTAGTATGGAAGGTAAAAATGTGTCAGTGCAGACTTGGAGGGCCGAAGAGCGAGTTCCTGTGCTGTATTGTTCTTCAAGAGGTAAGCAGCACTGATGATGACATTGATATATCGGGGAAAGAGTTCTGGGTGGGGACCAGAATCAGAATGTTCCATATACTCCACAAAGGGACAGGTATAATCAGGACTATGCGAGTACCCATGTCCACCCCTTCTACCTGAAGAAAGTGAGAGCCGTTAAAAGAGCCGTTCAGGACAAGGACAAGCTCAGCTAGGTGGCGGAGGGTTGTGGTGGGAGGGGATTGACGTATAAAGGGATTACACAGCAATGGTAAAGAGAAGGAGGCTGGAGCCCACAAAGTTGAAATTCTGAAACTGGTGTAAAGTGTCAGAGGTATAATTGATAAAAGTGGGACTGGACAAGGGGAGAGAAAACAGAGTTGAGGTAGAAAGATGAGTTCTGTGGGGCAGGAGCAGGTAGAAACCTTGGGCCTGCCGGGTAATTGTGTTTGTGAGCTGTGTGGGGTTGGGAATCTATGAGCTTGGGCAGGAGGGGGATCTTCTAGGAGAAAGTGAGGACTGCAGATGCTGGAGATCAGAGCTGAAAATGTGTTGCTGGAAAAGCGCAGCAGGTCAGGCAGCATCCAAGGAGCAGGAGAATCGACGTTTCGGGCATGAGCCCTTCTTCAGGAATCATGATTCCTGAAGAAGGGCTCATGCCCGAAACGTCGATTCTCCTGCTCCTTGGATGCTGCCTGACCTGCGCTTTTCCAGGAGGGGGATCACCAGGTGAAATGACCGGTTATGGACACAGTGTGCCTCAGGTGCCATGGTGGGGCCATGGTCGGGGGGTCATAGCGGGAGTATGTGACAGCTGGCACTCAGCCTTTGTAACGTAGAGGTCAGGATGCCAGTTCCAAGGTGGTGGTGTTATCGATATGCTTCCACTGGGGAAACAAAGCATAGTCTGGGTCACTGCTTTGCAGAACACCTACATTCTGCCCACAGAAAAGGCCCTGGGCTTCCAATCTAAACCTGCCACTTTAACACCCCACCCTGTTCCCTGGCCACCTTCTCTGTCGCAGATTTGCTGTAGTGTTCCATCAAAGCTCAGTGGAAGCTGGAAGAACAGCGCCTCATTTTCCGCTTGGGGACTCGCAGCCCTCTGGATTAAGTATCGAGTTTAACAATGTTAGGATTTGAGGCACTTTCTCCCATGTTTTTACCCTAAACCCCACACACCAGGCCTTGCCCTTGTACAGGGTACTACCACACACTACCCATTGTTAGTCACTAATAGTCCCTATTAGCTGCTATTCATCACCCCCCTCCCCCAGGCTGATCTTTATCTAATCCTTTATTTGTCCAATAGCTTTTCAACAGGGATCCATACAAACTGCCTGTCTGTCTCTCAGGAATTCATTTGGGGATTGATACAGGGCATTGGGGAGAGAGAGTGGGGCAATGGGATTAGTTTGGGGATTGATACAGGGCATTGGGGAGAGAGCAGGGCAGTGGGATTAGTTTGGGGATTGATACAGGGCATTGGGGAGAGAGCGGGGCAGTGGGATTAGTTTGGGGATTGATACAGGGCTATGTGGAGAGAGAGTGGGGCAGTGGGATTAGTTTTGGGATTGATACAGGGCTATGGGGAGAGAGAGCGGGACAGTGGGATTAGTTTTGGGATTGATACATGGCGATGGGGAGAGAGCGGGGACAGTGGGATTAGTTTTGGATTTTCCAATACAATAATGTAAATAACCTCTCTTTGCTGTAAATGAAGAATTATGTTGTTTTATAAATTCTTTGGAGGTGGTCATCACCGACTGGAACCGTTAATTGAAACCTATCCTTAATTGCCCTTCAGTTACGAGTTAACTACATTGCTCAGAGTCTGGGGTTAGTTGAGGCCAGAGCGGCTGAGGATTGTGAATTCACCACTGAGATGAGCTGCAATAGCAGTGTTTTTCTAAGTCAGTATAAATGCGACAGCTGTAGTGATGGGATTTGGCACTGCCACCCCAGAGCACCAACCTGGGCCTTCTTCCCATAGACATTACCATGACTCTTTCACCTCCCATTGTTTCATTGGAAACTTGTAAGGTTTTAAAATTATTTGACTAATTGACCTTTGGCTTTGTTATTACTCATATTCTCCTCCACCCCCCGAGTGTCTCACTGAGTTCCTGGTATCTGACAGGAAGTGAGTTTGTGTGATTTGGGAAATATCTGGTTCGGGTGAGTATAATGAGGAAGAGGTGACAGGAAGAGCATGGGCTAGAAACCTAAAAGATGACTGAGTGGCCTCTTTCAGTACTGTAGAATGCTACAAGGCAATCATGAACAAAGAACAATACAGCACAGGAACAGGCCTTTCGCCCCTACAAGCCTGCGCTAACACATTTTGCCCTTCCATACTAAAACTGTCTTCACTTACAGGATCCGTATCCCTCTGTTCCCTTCCTGTTCCTGAATCCGTCCAGGTGTTTCTTGAATGCTGGTGTGGTGGCTGCTTCCACCACCTCCTCTGGCGGCGTGTTCCAGGCACTCACGATCTTTTGTGTGAAAAACTTGCTTCACACATATCTTTGAAATTTCCACCCTCGCGCCTTGAATCTGTGATCCCTAGTAATTGACCCCTCCACCCTGGGAAAAAGCCTCATATTTCCCACTCTATCCATACCATTCACAATCTTATAAATTTCTATCAGATCACCCCTCAACTTCCTGCGTTCCAGTGAAAACAAACCCAATCTATTTTTCTTCGCAGCTAAACTCGCCCATTCCAGGCAACATTCTGGTAAACCTTTTCTGTACTCTCTTCAAATCATTTGCATCTTTGTGGTAATGTGGTGACCAGAACCGTATGCAATATTCCAAGTGTGGCTTAACTAAACTTCCATAAAGCTGCAGCATAACTCGTCTTTCCTTACACTCAGTGCCCCTTCCGAGGAGGATAAGCATGCCATATGCCATTTTTACTATCTTATCTACCTGTGCTGCCACCTTCAGTGATGTGTGGACCTGCACACCAAGATCCCTCTGCACATCAACACTCCCAAGGGTTCTGCCATTCACTGTATAATTTCCACATGTACTTGACCTTCCAAAATACATCACCTCACATTTGTCCAGATTCAACTCCATCTGCCATTTTACTGCCCACGTCTCTGTATCCTCTGACAATCCTCCTCACTATCCGCGACTTCTCCAATCACTTTATCGTCCGTTTTGTATTGTACACATGATTGTGTACTTCTTAATAGCGTGGGAAATAAATTTGTGTTTCTGCCTTGTGTGGAGTTAGTGGTGAATTTAATCGTGTTTTTATAAAAATATTTGTGCTTTAGTGTTTGTTAATAGATTCTAAATGTTTAATTTGACAAGGAAAAATGAAAGGTTCTTTCCTGAGCAGATTGTTTTGTTGTCTGTAGGTGTGGTGGCTGTCCTGTTCTGTGGGATCACTCAAGCTCACTACACTTACAATAATCTCTCACCAGAATCGAAGCTGCGCACCAAACAGGTACAGCATTGCTGTTTGCAGAGTCTTTGTTGGAGACTGAGAGCTGAACTCACTCAGCATTTGTATTATCTGAGGATCCATCACTTCCCCTTGAGGGGATCACAGAATCCCTACAGTATAGAAAGAGGCCATTTGGCCCGTATAATCTGTACCAACACTCCCCCCCCCCCCCCCCTCCCCCCCTCCACTCATCCCTGCATTTCCCATGGCCAATCCACCCAGCCTGTACATCTTTGGACTGTGGAAGGACACCCGAGCACACGGAAGACATTTAAGCAAACACTGCAGAATGTGCAAACTCCACACAGACAGTCGCCCGAGGGTGAACTGAACCCAGGTCTCTGGCACTACAAGGCAGCAGTGCTAACCACTGTGCCATCATGCCATTCCCTGACTGTCTGTTCCCTGAAGCTTCTCAATGACTGTCTCTCAGTCTCTTCAGCTTTTCACCGTCTGCTTCTCTGCTACTTCTCAGAGTCAGAATAGTGCCCATATTCTAAACCCCTCCTGGTGCCCCATGTTGAATTAAACTGGATAATTTATTGTCACGTTTATATAATTTAAAATGCATTGAAAAGTGTGTATGCAAGATGCCATTCACATGAACTTAAAATAAAGTAAAAAATAAAGAAAGATAAATTAGAGGGAGTCCAACTTCTCTTCATCGCTGCCAGAGTCGTGCTCCGGGCTACGCCAGCCCATGTCATGACCACCTCCCCCGCCCCCATGGGGCCCACTCCACATTGAGGTGAGAGTCCCACTCCAGGCTTCCCAGGCTTGCTGATTCTGTAGCCACATTGCCTCTGTACATGCCACCGCCGCTCCAGAGCCCCTACCCTCACTGCAGAAGAGGTGGGCAGGGGGGTGGAGTTGATGGATGTTGGGGAGATGGAAGACAGAGAGGCCATGGGAGTTGGAGAGGGTTGGGGGTAGTTAGGGATGGAGGGGGGAGTTGGCGTGTGAGGATAGGGAGTTGGAGAAGGTAGGGAGGGGCAAACTGAAAGGGTGGGGGGAGCATTTGTGCTCCACCATTAGAGCAGAGAAGGCTGAGTGAGGGAACATGATTGAGGTATATAAGATTATGAGGAGTATGGACGGGGTGAGTAGAGAGCAGCTGTTCCCCTTGGTTGAGGGTTCAATCATGAGCGGCCATAGTTTTAGCGTAAGGGGCAGGAGATTCGAGGGGATTTGGGAAAAATCTTTTTCACTCAGTGGGTGGTGGGAATCTGAAGTGTACTGCCTGGGAAGGTAGTGGAGGCTGGAAACCTTACAACCTTTAAACAATATTTGAATGAGCTCTTCGAATATCATAACATTCAAGGATATGGGTCAAGTGCAGGAAATTGGGATTAGCGCGCCTTCAATGGTAATTATGTCAGTGCAGACTCAATGGGCCAAAGCGCCTTTTTTTGCACTGAATGACTCTATTACTCTACCTGCCCTTCATAGCAGGAAGGTCCCTTCTCCTCAGCCTCTCCCTTCACCTGAGGCACAGTGACCCTCAAACTACAACCAGTTGTCTCTCTCTAATGAGTGAGCAACCTTGTTGTCCTCTGGGAATGTCATGACTTTACTTTTTTTGAACCACCTGTCCAAATTCTAAAAGAAATCCTTGTCAGACACTCAGTCCCTGAAATATCTGTGTAGGTTCTCCTCAGTGTCTTCCTGCTGCCTTCCAGAAAGTTTGATCCCACTCAGTCCTGCATTCACCTAACTCCCTGTTTGTTAGCCATGATGGACTCCAGGTCGGACTGGAGGTGAAGTTATAGATTGAACATTTTAGACAAGTTTCCCATATTTCAGTATTCCTGCCTTTTTCTGTAGCTGCTGGGAACATGGTGACAGGAACTGGATGTTATGCTCAGTTCTGTGCTTGAGGTGATTCTTTCACAGAAACCCTGTGTTTGATCATTGAGTACATTAATCTCTTACAAATGACATTTAAAAAATAATGCCTTTTTATGTTTTTCAGTTGTTTGAGCTCCTCAATTTCTTAGCAGAGAATTTCATCTTTTCCTACATGGGGTTGGCACTGTTTACCTTCGAGAGCCATGTCTTCAATCCCATCTTCATCATTACAGCCTTTGTATCCTTTCCTGATCTTTCAATATCTTATAGCTCAACATGGATCCTGGTTGCAATGTTGAGTTGATAAGTAACAAATGCATATGACAGATGTTTTAGAGAGAGAAATTGATAGGTTTCCTAAATTGGCAAAAGGTTGCTAAGTAGATGTAGGTTTGCTCGCTCAGCTGGAAGGTTCATTTTCAGACGTTTCGTCATCATACTAGATAACATCTTCAGGAGGCCTCCGGGCAAAGCACTGCTGATGATTCCTGCTTTTTATTGCTATGCTCGGGTTTGTTTGGGTTGGCGATGTCATTTCCTGTTGTTTTTCTCAGGGGGTTGTAGATGGGGTCTTACTCGATGTGATTGTTGATAGCGTTCCAGTTGGAATGCTATGCTTCTCGGAATTCTCGCACATGTCTCAGTTTGGCTTGTCCTAGGATGGATGTGTTGTCCCAGTCGAAGTGGTGTCCTTCCTCATCCGCATGTAAGGATACTAGTGAGAGAGGGTCATGTCGTTTTGTGGATAGTTGGTTTTCATGTATCCTGGTGGCTAGTTTTCTGCCTGTTTGTCCAATGTAGTGTTTGTTACGGTCCTTGCATGATATTTTGTAAATGACATTAGTTTTGCTCATTATCTGTATCGGGTCTTTCAAGTTAATTAGCTGCTGTTTTAGTATGTTGGTGGGTTTGTGGGCTACCATAATGCCAAGGGGTCTGAGTAATCTGGCAGTCATTTCTGAGATGTCTTTGATGTAGGGGAGAGTGGCTAGGGTTTCGAGATGTGTTTCATCTACTTGTTTGGGTTTGTTGCTAAGAATTCACCGGACTGTGTTCATTGGGTGCCCATTCTTTTTGAATACATGGTATAGGTGATTTTCCTCTGCTCTGTGTAGTTCCTCTGTGCTGCAATGTGTGTTGGCTCGTTGAAATAATGTTCTGATGCAGCTTCGTTTATGGCTGTTGGGATGATTGCTTCTGTAGTTCAATATTTGGTCAGAATGTGTTGTTTTCTTTGGAATCATGGTAGCCCACAAACCCACCAACATACTAAAGCAGCAGCTAATGAACTTGAAAGACTCTTTACAAGCAACAAGCAAAACTAACGTTATTTACAAAATACCGTGCAAGGACTGTAACAAACACTACATTGGACATACTGGCAGAAAACTAGCCACCAGGATACATGAACACCAACTAGCCACAAGATGACATGACCCTCTCTCACTAATATCCTTACATATGAATGAGGAAGGACACCACTTCGACTGGGGACAACACATCCATCCTAGGACAAGCCAAATATAGAGACACACAAGAATTCCTAGAAGCATGGCATTCCAACTGGAACTCTATTAACAAACACATCGAGTTAGACCCCATCTACCGTCCCCTGAGAAAAAGAACAGAAAATGACATCACCACAAGAAATGACATCACCGTGAGCAGGTTTGGTCATCTTGTTTGAAAGATGCTATTTTATTGGAGGGAGTTCAGAGAAGGTTCACTAGGATAATGCCTGGTGTGGAGGGATTGTCCCACCCAGCAAAGGCTAAACAGTTGGGACTTTACTCACTAGATTTTAGATGAATGAGTGGTGATCTCATTGAAACATATCGGATTCTTAAGAGGCTTGCAAGGGTAATTACTAAGAGAATGGTTCCCCTCATGCGAGATTCTAGGACCAGAAGACATAGTCTCAGAATGAAGGGATGTCAGTGTGGGATTGAGATGAGGAGGAATTTATTCTCTCAGAGGGTTGTGAGTCTTTGAAATTATTTGCCCCAGAGAGCTGTGGGGGACACAGTCCTTGTGGAGATTTAAGGTTATGAGAGAGAGATTCTTCATCAGTCAGGGAATCAAGGGTTACAAGGAAAGAGCAGGAAAGTGGACATGAGGAATATCAGATCAGCCGTGATCCTATTGAATGATGGAGCAGGCTTGAGGAGCTGAATGGTCTATTCCCATTCCCGTTTCTTATGGTCTTATGCATATAAATGCCAGGCAATGACCATCTCCAACAAAGAGGATCTAGCCATTCCCCTCACCCTTGACATCCAATGGTGTTACCATCGTTGAATCCCTAATTATCAACATCTTTGGGATTACCATTGACAGGAAACTCCACTGGACTCACCACATAAACATAGAGCTACAAGAGCAGGTCAGAGACTAGGAATACTTTTTTAAAATTTACTCATTTTTTGGGATGTGGGTGTCATTGGCTGGGCCAGCATTTATTCCCCATCTCTAGTTGCCCCTTGAGAAGGGAATGGTGAGCTTCCTTCTTGACCTGCTGCAGTCCATATGCTCTAACCACCGCTCCCTGGCATTCAATGGTGTTACCATCACTGAATCCCCCACTGTCAACATCCTGGGGGTTACCATTGACCAGAAACTCAACTGGACTTTCCATATAAATGTAGTGGCTACATGAGCGGGTCAGAGGCTAGGAAACCTGCAGCGAGTAACTCACCTCCTGACTCCCCAAAGCCTGTCCACCATCTACAAGTCACAAGTCAGAAGTGTGATGGAATACTCTCCACTTGCCTGGATAGGGGCAGCTCCAACAATGAACAGAGAAGCTTGACACCATCCAGGAGAAAGCAGCCCACTTGCTTGGCACCACATTCACAAACATCCACTCCCTCCACCACCAGAGTTCAGTAGCAGCAGTGTGAACCCAATGCTCTGCAGAAATTCACTGAAGATCCTCAGACAGCACCTTCCAAACCCACAATCACTTCCATCTAGAAGGACAAGGACAGCAGATACATGGGAACACCACCCCCTGCCAACTCCACTCCAAGCTATCTGCCATCCCGACTTGGAGATGTATCTCTGTTGCTTCAGTGTCACTGGGTCACAACCTGGAAATTAGAAAAGTAGCAATTAGGAGCATGAATAGACCACTCAGCCCTTCAAGCCTGCCCCGCCATTCAGTCTGATTATGACTGATCATCCATCTCAGTCCCCTGTTCCCACTTTGCCCCTCTCCCTCCCCACACCCTTTGATACCTTTAGCCCTAAGTATATCCAACTCCTTCTTGAAATACCCTCCCTCAGTGCATTGTGGGTCTGTCTGTAGCACACTGATTGCAGTGGTTCACGAAGGCAGCTCATCGCCACCTTCTCAAGGGGCAACTAGGGATGGGCAATAAATACTGGCCCAGCCAGCAATGCCCATGTCCCTAGAATGAGTTCATAAAACAGTGAAGTGCCCAAGCAGTGTGATGTGAGGTAAGATGATGTTGAACTGTGATAATCTGATCTTAGCTCAGCTCTGAAAATACACAGGAAGAACTGTTTGATGTAAATTGTTTGATATGTAGTTTTGCTTCTCTGAATTATATGATGAATTAAATTTTAGTGAAAATGTAATAGCTATGTTTCCTATTGTTCAGGTTGAATTTTAATTGGGGTAATTTCCACAGCATAGAGAACAGTGAGAAACTGAGCTGGATCTGTAAATGCAGCTTTTGAGATATTGAACCTAAATGTCAGTTGATTGTTGGAAATGAAAACCTATTTGTTACTGCATGGGAATTCCAGCTGTAATTTCCTTTATTACAATCTCTAGCTCGCTGTATTCCTCGGCAGAGCTGCTAACATTTATCCACTCTCCTTTCTCCTGAATCTTGGCCGAAGGAATAAGATTGGGTCCAATCTGCAGCACATGATGATGTTTGCTGGTACATCTGTTAATCTGGCAATTTGATCATTAACCCACATCGAGACAGATTGCACTCAATTCTTACACAACCCTGTGCTCCAGTGTGTGCATACCTGACAGGATATCATCATACAGACTCTCATAGCACCGACACAGCTAGAACAAAGAACATTACAGCACAGGAACAGGCCCTTTGGCCCTGCAAGCCTGTGCCGATCCAGATCCTCTATCTAAACCTGTGGCCTATTTTCAAAGGATCTGTATCCCTCTGCGTCCTGCCCATTCATGTATCTGTCTAGATACATCTTAACTGAAGCTATCGTTCCCACCCTTACCACCTCCGCTAGCAACGCATTCCAGGCACCACCACCCTCTGTGAAAAGAACTTTCCATGTATAACTCCCTTACACCTTTCCCCTCTCACCTTGAATTCGTGATTGAGTCCCCCATTCTGGGGAAAAAGCATCCTGCTATCCACCTGGTCTATATCTCTCATGATTTTGTAGACCTCAATCAGGTCTCCCCTCAACCTCTGTCTTTCTAATGAAAATAATCCTAATCTACTCAATATCTCCTCATAGCTAGCACCCTCCATACCAGTTAACATCCTGGTGAACCTCCTCTGCACCCTCTCCAAAGCATCCACATCCTTTTGGTAATGTGGCGACCAAAACTGTGTGCAGTATTCCAAATATGGCTGAACCAAAGTCTTATACAACTGTAACGTGACCTGGATTAGGAGTGCTGGAAGAGCACAGCAGTTCAGGCAGCATCCAAGGAGCAGCAAAATCGACGTTTCGGGCAAAGGCCCTTCATCAGGTTTCCAGCATCTGCAGTCATTGTTTTTACCTCTGTAACATAACCTGTCGACTCTTGTACTCCGTATCCTGTCTGATGAAGGAAAGTATGCCGTATGCCTTCTTGGCCACTCTATTGACCTGCGTTGCCACATTCAGGGAACAATGGACCTGAACGCCCAGATCTCTGTACATCAATTTTCCCCAGGACTTTTCCATCGCTCTTGAATTGGATCTTCCAAAATGTATCACCTTGCGTTTACCCGGATTGAACTGCATCTGCCATTTCTCTGCCCAACTCTCCAATCTGTCTATATTCTGCTGTATTCTCTGACAGTCCTCTTCACTATGTGTTACTCCACCAATCTTAGTGTCATCTGCAAACTTGTTAATCAGATCACCTATATCTTCCTCCAAATCATTTATGTATATCACAAACAACAGTGGTCCCAACACGGATCCCTATGGAACACCACTGGTCACAGGTCTCCATTTTGAGAAACTCCCTTCCATTATTACTCTCGTCTCCTGTTGCTCAGCCAGTTCTCTGTCCATCTCGCTAGTACACCCTGGACCTCATGCGACTTCACCTTCTTCATCAGCCTACCATGGGGAATCTTATCAAATGCCTGACTAAAGACATGTATATGACATCTACAACCCTTCCCTCATCAATCAACTTTGTCAATTTCTCAAAGGATTCTGTTAAGTTGGTAAGACATGACCTTCCCTGCACAAAACCATGTTGCCTCTCACTGAAAAGCCTATTTTTTTCCAAATGTAAATAGATCTTATCAGTATCTTCTCTAGCAGCTTCCCCATCGCTGATGTCAGGTTCACCGGTCTATAATTACCTGGATTATTCCTGCTACCCTTCTTAAACAAAGGGACAACATTAGCAATTCCCCAGGCCTCCAGGACCTCAACAGTGTTCAAGGATGCTGCAAAGATATCTGTTAAGGCCCCAGCTATTTCCTCTCGCACTTCCCTCAGTAACCTGGAATAGATCCCATCCGGTCCCAGGGATGTGTCCACCTTAATGCCTTTTAGAATACCCAACACTTAAACTGTAATTAATTGTGACATAAGTATCCAATATAAATATGAATATGTATGGAAATACATATAAAAGTAAGTATAGATTGTGTGAAGATTCCAAATAATGACTAATTTCTATCTGCATGTCCTGTGCTGTTTATAATGCTTCAGCCTGAACATCATTTCAGCTGAAATCCACCCTTCCTTCTTGCATCTCTAGAGGACATACTTTTTAAAAGCTTTTTGAAATCTTTTCACTCTAGAGGCTGAACCGTTTGCAATCTGATCTGTTTCCCTCTCTATGTCTCAGTTACATGGAGGTTTGATATGTATCTGTGTGCCAGTAATTGCTACAGTGAATTCTGACAGTGAATGAAATCTACCTCTTTATCCTAAATCTCTGCTGAGGTCAGTTCCAAATCATTCACAGTCATCCAGTCCCTCAAACATTGGTCCAATTCTCACTCACTATCCTTCCCACACTATCAGTGTAACTGTTGACCAATCAGGCTAGAGTTTCTATTCTTGATGTGATGTGGAGGTGCTGGTGTCAGACCAGAGTGAACAAAGTTAAAAATCACAGAACACCAGATTATAGTCCAACAGGTTTATTTGGAAGCACTAGCTTTCGGAGCGCTGCTCCTTCATCAGGTAGCTGTGGAGCAGGATCATAAGACACAATTTATAGCAAAAGATCTCTGTCATGTAACTTGAACTAACCTAGATTACTATTAAGTCTTTCATCTTTTAGAATGGTTTGCAGGTTTTGATTCATTAATAAGTAAATTCCAGAACTTCAGAGTACCCTCCGCATCTTCATCCCACATACTTCTCGCGTAGGTGACTTCTACTGCCTTCCGAAGATACACAAAGACAAGACACCGGGTCATCCCATTGTGTCAGGCATTGGGGCCTCTCTGGCTATGTTGAAGGTATCTTGAAACCCATTGTTCAGGGGACCCCCAGCTTCTGTCGCAACACTACGTATTTCTTACAGAAACTCAGCACCCACGGACCCATCAAACCGGGAACATTCCTCATCACAATGGACATTTCAGCACTCTACATCATCCCTCACAATGACAGCATCGCGACAACAGCCTCAGTACTCAACACCAACAACTGCCAATCTCCGAACACCGTCCTACAACTCATCCACTTCATCCTCGACTAGAACATTTTCACCTTGGTAACCAGTTCTTCATCCAGACACACGGAACAGCCACGTGGACCAAATTTGCACCCCAATATGCAAATATTTTCATGTACAGGTTCAAACAAAACTTATTTTCTGCACAGGATCTCCAACCAATGCTATACACCAGGTATATTGAGGACATTTTCTTCCTCTGGACCCATGGTAAGGAGTCACTGAAACAACTATACAGTAATATCAACAAGTTTCATCTCACCAGACTCTTTAATATCTCTCTCATTCTCGAACACATGCATCTCCATCAATACCTCACTTTACGGCAAACCCACAGATAACCTCATGATGCTGCACTTCTTGATTCCACCCTAAACATATTAAAGCAGCCATCCCGTACGGACAAGCCCTAAGCATTCACAGGACCTGTTCAGATGAGAAGGAACACAACGGACATCTGAAGATGCTGAAGGATGCTCTCATAAGAACGGTACGATGCTCAACTCATCGATCACCAGTTACGTTATGCCACAGCAGGAAACCATAATGACCTACACAGGAGACAGACACGGGATGTAATGGATAGGGTACCCTTCGTTGTCCAGTATTTCCTAGGAGCGTAGAAACTACACCATGTTCTTCGCAGCCTGCAACACATTATCGATGAGGATGAGCACCTCGCCAAGACCTTCCCCTTGCCTCCACTTCTCTCCATTAAATAACTGCCAAACTTTAAATAGACTATTGTTCACAGCAAACTGTCCAGCCTCAGGACAACACCGATCACTACGCCATACAACCCTGTTATGGCAACCACTGCAAGACGTGTCAGAGTGTCGACACAGATACCTCCATTACACATGTGGACACCTCCCACCATGTACGTGGCAGGTACTCATGTGACTCGGCCAACATTGTCGATCTCATTACTGCAGGCAAGGATGGCCCGAGGTATGGTGCGTTAGCAAGACCAAGCAGACACTATGACAAGGGTGTTCCCTCCCAGTCGGGGAACACCTCAGCAGTCAGGGGCATTCAGCCTCAGACTATCCTCCAAGGCGGACTTCGGGATAGTCTGATAGCCAAGTTCAGCACCCATGGGGATGGCCTCAACCAGGATCTTGGGTTCATATGACACAACAGGTGATCTCTCTCTCTCTCTCTCTCTCTCACTCACACTCTCTCTCACACTCTCTCTCTCACACTCTCTCTCTCACACTCTCTCTCTCACACTCTCTCTCTCACACTCTCTCTCTCACACTCTCTCTCTCACACTCTCTCTCTCACACTCTCTCTCTCACACTCTCTCTCTCTCACACTCTCTCTCTCACACTCTCTCTCACACTCTCTCTCACTCTCTCTCACACTCTCTTTCACACTCTCTCTCACACCTCTCACACCTTCTCTCACACTCTCTCTCACTCTCTCTCTCACTCTCTCTCTCACTCTCTCTCTCACTCTCTCTCTCACTCTCTCTCACACTCTCTCTCACACTCTCTCTCACACTCTCTCTCACACTCTCTCTCTTGCTCCCTCACTGCATCACATGCATGTGCACATACATACAAGTCTATGGGGTGTAATTGTATTTGCAGACACGTTCCATTTTGTTCAAAAAGCACACAACCTGTACACAGTCAGTCCATGTGACATTTTATAAATTCCTACTTTGGAAATAGAACCAGTCAGACTCAAGGTGGGACACAGACAGACTCTAACCTCATACCTTTAATGCAGTGTCTGAGCTGAAATGTCACCTTTTTTTAATAAAGCCTAAGTTATCTCGGGATTATGACTTGAAAGAAGTTCTGGGATTTACCTATTAATGAATTGAAACCTGCAACCCCATTCGAAGTGATTAAAGACTTAACAGCAATTTAGATACATCGCATCAGTTGTTTGAGGCTGATCTTTTACAATACATTCTGTGCCCTATGATCCTGCTCCACTAGCTACCTGACAAGGGAGCAGCGCTCCGAAAGCTAGTGCTTCCAAATGAACCTGTTGGACTATATCCGGGTGTTGTGTGATTTTATCTTTGCCCACCCCAGTCCAACACCAGTACCTTTACATCAGAGCTCGTTTAAGATAGAATCTCACAAACTATTCATATTTGTTCACTCATCCCTATGTGTTCACTGATGAAGACTTGACTCCTGGTCCAGTAAGGTCTTCATGACTGGGATCACTACAGTACGAGTACTATAGATGGGTCACTTTTTGTCCAGTGTGTGCAGGAGGGCTTCCTGACACAGTATGTAGACAGGCCAACAAGGGGTGAAGCCACTTTAGATTTCGTACTGGGTAACGAGCCTGGCCAGATGTTAGATTTGGAAGTAGGTGAGCACTTTGGAGACAGTGATCACAATTCTGTCAGGTTTACTTTAGTGATGGAAAGGGATAGGTGTACTTCACCGAGCATGATTTACAGCTGGGGGAAGGGAAATTACGATGCAATTAGAAAAGATTTAGGAAGCGTAGAATGGGGAAGGAAACTGCAGGGGATGAGCACATTAAAAATGTGGAGCTTATTCAAGGAAAAGCTCCTGTGTGTCCTAGATAAGTATGTACCTGTCAGGCAGAGAGGAAGTATAGAACGCGTGAGCCGTGGTTTACTAAGAAAGTGGAATCCCTGTTCAAGAAGAAGAAGAAGAAGGTTTATGTTAGGACAAAATGTGAAAACTCAGGGCGCCAGAGGGTTACCAGGAAGTCAGGAAAGACCTAAAAAGAGCTCAGAAGAGCCAGGAGGAGACATGAGAAGTTGTTGGCGGATAGGATCAGGGTAAACCCTAAGGATTTCCATAGGTATGTCAGGAATAAAAGAATGACAAGAGTTAAATTAGGGCCAATCAAGGATAGTAGTGGGAAGTTGTGTATGGAGTCAGAGGAGATAGGGGAAGCACTAAGTAAATATTTTTCGGCAGTGTTCACTATAGAAAATGTAAATGCTGGCGAGGAAGATACAGAGATACTTGCATCTAGACTAGAAGAGATTGAGGTTGATACAAGGAAGAGGTATTAGAAATCCAGCAGAGTGTGAAAATAGACAAGTCCCCTGGACCGGATGGGATCTATCCTAGGATCCTCTGGGAAGCAAGGGAAGAGATTGCCGAGCCTTTGGCATTGATCTTCAAATCATCATTGTCTACAGGAATAGTGCCTGAGGACTGGAGGATAGCAAATGTGGTTCCCTTGTTCAAAAAGGGTAGTAGAGACAGCCCTGGTAATTACAGACCAGTGAGTCTCACTTCAGTTGTTGGTAAAGTGTTGGAAAAGGTTATAAGAGATAGGATGTATAACCATCTAGAAAAGAATAATCTGATCAGGGACAGTCAGCATGGTTTTGTGAAGGGTAGGCTGTGCCTAACGAGTCTTATTGAGTTTTTTGACAAAGTGACCAAACATGTGGATGAGAGTAAACCGGTTGACGTGGTGTATATGGATTTCAGCAAGGCGTTCGATAAGGTTCCCCACAGTAGGCTATTATACAAAATGCAAAGGAATGGGATTGTGGGAGACATAGCAGTTTGGATTAGTAATTGGCTTGCTGAAAGAAACAGAGGGTTGTAGTTGATGGAACATGTTCATCTTGGTGTCCAGTTACTAACGGCATACCACAAGGGTCAGTGTTGGGTCCACTGGTGTTCGTCATTTTTATAAATGACCTGGATGAGGGCTTAGAAGGGTGGGTTAGTAAATTTACGAACGACACTAAGGTCGGTGGAGTTGTGGATAGTGACGAAGGATGTAGTATGTTGCAGAGAGACATAGATAGGATGCAGAGCTCGGCTGAGAGGTGGCAAATGGAGTTTAATGTGGACAAGTGTGAGGTGATTCACTTTGGACGCAGTAATCGGAATGCAAAGTACTGGGCTAATGGTAGGATTCTTGGGAGTGCCGATCAGCAGAGAGATCTCGGTGTCCATGTACACAGATCCCTGAAAGTTGCCACCCAGATTGACAGGGTTGTTAAGAAGGCATACAGTGTTTTGGCCTTTATTAATAGAGGGATTGAGTTCCGGAACCAGGGGGTTATGCTACAGCTGTACAAAGCTCTGGTGCGGCCGCATTTGGAGTATTGTGTACAGTTCTGGTCACCGCATTATAAGGAGGATGTGGAAGCTTTGGAAAGGGTGCAGAGGAGATTTACTAGGATGTTGCCTGGTATGGAAGGAATGTCTTACGAGGAAAGGCTGAGGGCCTTGAGGCTGTTCTCGTTAGAGAGAAGAAGGTTGAGAGGTGACTTAATAGAGACATAGAAGATAATCAGAGGGTTAGATAGGGTGGACAGGGAGAGCCTTTTTCCAAGTATGGGGACGGCAAACACGAGGGGACATAACTCTAAAGTGAGGGGAGATAGGTATAACACAGATGTCAGAGGTAGTTTCTTTACTCAGAGAGTAGTAAGGGTATGGAATGCTTTGCCTGCAACGGTAGTAGATTCACCAAGTTTAAGTGCATTTAAGTCATCATTGGACAGGCATATGGACATACATGAAATAGTGTAGGTGGGATGGGCTTCAGATTAGTATGACAGGGCGGCGCAACATCGAGGGCTGAAGGGCCTGTACTGCGCTGTAATGTTCTGTGTTAAAATTTTCGAGGAGAAAGTGAGGTCTGCAGATGCTGGAGATCAAAGTTGAAACTTTATTGCTGGAACAGCACAGCAGATCAGGCAGCATCCAGGGAACAGGAGATTCGATGTTTCGGGCACAGGCCCTTCTTCAGGAATGAGCAGAGAGTGTTCAGCAGGAGAAGATAAAAGGTAGGGAGGAGGGACTTGGAGGAGGGGCGTTGGAAATGTGATAGGTGGAAAGAGGTCAAGGTGATGGTGATAGGTCGGAGTAGGATGGAGGCGGAGAGGTCAAGAAGAAGACTGCAGGTCAGGAAGGCGGTGCCGGGCTGGAGGGATCCGGCTGAGACAAGGTGGGGGGAGGGGGGATGAAGAAACTGGTGAAGTCCAAGTTCATCCCCTGCGGTTGGAGGGTTCCCAGTCGGAAGATAAGACGCTCCTCCTCCGACCGTCGGGTTGTTGTGGTTTGGCGGTGGATGAGTCCAATGACCTGCATATCCTCGGTGGAGTGGGAGGGGGAGTTGAAATGCTGTGCTACAGGTTGGTTGGGTTGGTTCGTCCGGGTGGCCCAGAGGTGCTCTCTGAATCGCTCCGCAAGTAGGCGGCCTGTCTCCCCAATATAGAGGAGGCCACACCGGATGCAGTAGATGATGTGGGTGGAGGTGCAGGTGAATCTGTGGCGGATATGGAAGTTTACTTTGGGGCCTTGGAGAGAAGTGAGGGGGGAGGTGTGGGCGCAAGTGTTGCACCTCCTGCGGTTGCAAGGGAAGGTGCCGGGAGTGGAAGTTGGGTCGGTGGGGGGTGTGGATCTGACAAGGGAGTCGCGGAGGGAGTGGTCTCTATGGAAAACTGATAGGGGAGGGGAGGGAAATATATCCTTGGTGCTGGGGTCTGTTTGGAGGTGGCGGAAGTGACGGCGGATGATGCGCTGTACATGGAGATTGGTGGGGTGGTAGGTGAGGACCAGTGGGGTTCTGTCCTGGTGGCGGTTGGAGGGGCGGGGTTCAAGGGCGGAGGAGCGGGAAGTGGAGGAGATGCGGTGGAGGGCACCGTCGACCATGTCGGGGGGGAAATTGCGGTCCTTGAAGAAGGAGGCCATCTGTGTTGTACGTATTTTGAACTGGTCCTCCTGGGAGCAGATGCGGCGGAGTCGAAGGAATTGGGAGAATGGGATGGCGTTTTTACAGGGGGCAGGATGGGAGGAGGTGTAGTCCAGGTAGCTGTGGGAGTCGGTTGGTTTGTAGTAGATGTCCGTGTTGATTCGGTCGCCTGAGATAGAAACAGAAAGGTCTAGGAAGGGGAGGGAGGAGTCCGAGACTGTCCAGGTGAATTTGAGGTTGGGGTGGAAGGTGTTAGTGTAGTGGATGAACTGTTCAACCTCCTCGTGGGAGCACGAGGTAGCGCCGATACAGTCATCAATGTAGCGAAGGAAAAGATGGGGGGTGGGGCCAGTGTAGTTGCGGAAGATGGATTGTTCCACATACCCTACGAAGAGGCGGGCATAGCTGGGGCCCATGCGGGTGCCCATGGCTACTCCTTTTGTTTGGAGAAAGTGGGAGGATTGGAAAGAAAAGTTGTTCAGGGTGAGGACCAGTTCGGTCAGTCGAAGGAGGGTGTCGGTGGAAGGGTACTGGGTGGTACGGCGGGAAAGGAAGAAGCGGAGTGCTTTGAGTCCTTCGTGATGGGGGATGGCGGTGTACATGTTAAAATTCTCATCCTAGTTTTAAAATCCGTTTCTGGTCTTTCCCCCTCCCTATCTCTGCAATCTCCTGTAATCCCACGCCTACAAGTTTCAGGAATGAGTTGGAGGCTGAGGGCTGACCTGATAGAAGTGTATGAAGGATGTAGGTTTGCTCACTGAGCTGGAAGGTTCATTTTCAGACATTTCGTCACCATACTAGGTAACATCTTCAGTGAGCCTCCAGAAGAAGCACTGTGGTGTAACCCACTTTCTATTTATATGTTTGAGTTTCCCTGGCTTGGTGATGTCATTTCCTGTTCTTTTTCTCAGGGAGTGAGGAAGGACATCATTTCAACTGGGACAACACATCCGTCCAAGGATAAGCCAAACAAAGACACGCATGGCATTCTAACCGAAACTCTATCAACAAACACATTGACATGGATTACATCTACCACACCCGAAAGGAAAGAACAGAAAATGACATCACCACAGGAAATGACATCATCAACCCAAGGGAACTCAAATATATAAATAGAAAGCGGGCTGCACCACCAGTGCTTCATTCAGAGGCTCACTGAAGATGTTACCTAGTATGGTGACGAAATGTCTGAAAAGAAACCTTTCAGCTCAGTGAGCAAACCTACATCAACCTGAGCTACAAATCTTCTCAAAACTCGCTAGAAGTGTAAGAATTCATGAATTACATTGATAAGGTGCATAGTCAGAGTCTTTTATTGTATAAATGGGAACATAGGTTTAAGCGGGGGAAAGTTTAAAGCAGATATGCAAGGAAAGTTTTTTGCTGAGAGAGTAGTAAGTGCCTGGAATGTGTTGCCTGGGGATGTGATAGAAGCAGATCTGACAGCAACGTTTACCAGGCATTCAGAAGGATGCATAGACAGCAAATAGAGGGATATGGTCCATGTGCAGGCAGATGGGATTAGTTTAGAATGGTATTGTGGTCAGCACTGTCATAGTGGGCTGAAGGGCCTGTTCCTGTGCTGTACTGTTCTGTGTTCTAGCTTTCAATCTGGAGAACTGTGGCAACAGGGCCAGAGTCAGACTAGCTGAGTAGCTCTTCCTTGAGCTAGTTCAGACTCGGTGGTGGAGTGGCCGCCTTCTGTACTGTAATTCAGGCCTTTTGAATATTTCCAATTCCTATTGCTCCACCATTAAGAGCCATGCCTTCCATTACCTTGGCCTTCAACTGGGAATTTCCTCACAAATCCTCTCTGCTCCTCTCATCTCTCCAGTATGGGCTTGGTGGTGGCCCCAGTGCGTTAAACACTCCCTTTTTTACAAAGGGCTTGGTCACCTGTCCTAATGTCTCCTCATGTGGCTCAAAGACCGATTGCATTTGATAATTGCTCCTGAGAAGTAGCTTGAAATATTTCACTCCATGAAAGATGGTGTGTAAATGTTGGCTGTTGTAACAACAGGCAGTATGTTGTGTGTTTGGATGCAGTCAGGCTGTAAGATGTGAATGACCCTGTCTTCCAGGTTTGAGGGGGGCAATGGCATTTGCATTGGCCATTCGAGACACTGCAACCTATGCACGTCAAATGATGTTCACTACCACCCTTCTCATTGTCTTCTTCACTGTCTGGGTCTTCGGTGGAGGAACAACGCCAATGTTATCTTGGCTTCAAATCAGGTGAGTTCTCCAATTTCAGCAAATGATTCGGCAGCTCAGCAACTGTGGACACTGCCTCCAGAGTGGGGGTGGGAGGTGGTACATGATGTAATGCAAGGTAAACGTTTGAACTCTCCCATTGACTGACAACAGATGTCAGGGAAGGATATTTACTGCTATCACTGATCATTTATGATGTGGAGGAGCTGGTGTTGAATTGGGGTGGACAAAGTTAGAAATCTCACAACACCTGGTTATAGTTCAACAGGTTTATTTAGAAGTACAAGCTAAAGTTAGTGTTGTGTGATTTTTAACTGTGATCATTTAATCAATGTGTGGTTCCCAATTACCACTGCACGACAGATTCTGCTTCACAAGGTTACCTCACAATCCCTGCTACACTGAGAGACAGGGTTCAGCATGTCACGGTGAAATAGTCCAACTCAGGAATGTACAAACCCATTTCCTACCTTCATTAAAGTGTCAGGAGCAATGACAGGATTCAGAACCACAAACATCTCCCTGTTGTTCAAAAGTTCCAGAACTGGCAAATTGCTTGGAGCTCCTTGGCATGGATTATGTTTAATGTTTACTGATACAAGGATGTTTAGGAATGACAGACAAAGAAATAGAGTTTAGAAAATATTCTGCAAATTAGTGTCAGCCGTGACTACCTTGTTACAGTCTCACCTCAAACAGTTAAGCTACACCTCCCACTCATCAATTGGATACAGAATCATAGTTGGTACTGAGGGAGCACCGCACTGTCGGAGGGCAGTGCTGAGAGAGTACCGCACTGCCAGAGGATCAGTGCTGAGGTAGTGCCGCACTGTCAGAGGGTCAGAGCTGAGGGAGTAGGCACTGTCAGAGGGTCAGTGCTGAGGGAGTGGGCACTGTCGGGGGGGTCAGTGCTGAGGGAGCACCGCACTGTCGGAGAGTCAGCGCTGAGGGAGCGCCGCACTGTCAGAGGGTCACTGCTGAGGGAGTGCCGCACTGCCGGAGGGTCAGTGCTGAGGGAGTGCCACACATTTGGAGGGTCAGTGCTGAGGGAGTGCCGCACTGTCGGAGGGTAAGTGCTGAAGGAGTGCCATACTGTCGGAGGGTCAGTTCTGAGGGAGTGCCGCACTGTCGGAGGGTCAGTGCTGAGGCAGTGCCGTACTGTCGGAGGGTCAGTGCTGAGGGAGTGCCGCACTGTCAGAGGGTCAGTGCTGAGGGAGTGCCGTACTGTCGGAGGGTCAGTGCTGAGGGAGTGCCGCACATTTGGAGGGTCAGTGCTGAGGGAGTGCCGCACATTTGGAGGGTCAGTGCTGAGGGAGTGCCATACTGTCGGAGGGTCAGTGCTGAGGGAGTGCCTTACTTTCGGAGGGTCAGTGCTGCGGGAGTGCCGTACTGTCGGAGGGTCAGCGCTGAGGGAGTGCCGTATTGTTGGTGTTGAAACCAAGGAGTCATCTGCTCAGGAGGTTCTAAAATGCTCTTTGTGATTCTGGACGTGGGGAAAGGGTGATTTGACCCAGGTTGCTGTCAGAGGGTCAGAGCTGAGGGAGTAGGCACTGTCAGAGGGTCAGTGCTGAGGGAGTGGGCACTGTCGGGGGGGTCAGTGCTGAGGGAGCACCGCACTGTCGGAGAGTCAGCGCTGAGGGAGCGCCGCACTGTCAGAGGGTCACTGCTGAGGGAGTGCCGCACTGCCGGAGGGTCAGTGCTGAGGGAGTGTCGCACATTTGGAGGGTCAGTGCTGAGGGAGTGCCGCACTGTCGGAGGGTAAGTGCTGAAGGAGTGCCATACTGTCGGAGGGTCAGTTCTGAGGGAGTGCCGCACTGTCGGAGGGTCAGTGCTGAGGCAGTGCCGTACTGTCGGAGGGTCAGTGCTGAGGGAGTGCCGCACTGTCAGAGGGTCAGTGCTGAGGGAGTGCCGTACTGTCGGAGGGTCAGTGCTGAGGGAGTGCCGCACATTTGGAGGGTCAGTGCTGAGGGAGTGCCGCACATTTGGAGGGTCAGTGCTGAGGGAGTGCCATACTGTCGGAGGGTCAGTGCTGAGGGAGTGCCTTACTTTCGGAGGGTCAGTGCTGCGGGAGTGCCGTACTGTCGGAGGGTCAGCGCTGAGGGAGTGCCGTATTGTTGGTGTTGAAACCAAGGAGTCATCTGCTCAGGAGGTTCTAAAATGCTCTTTGTGATTCTGGACGTGGGGAAAGGGTGATTTGACCCAGGTTGCTGCCAGAGTTTATCCTGAAATAACATCAAACTATCCAGTCGTTGTCAGATTGCTGTGCATGAATTAGCTGCTATGCTGTTTATATCACCACAATGACTGCATGCTACATAAATGCAAGCTAATTTGAAGACAATAGTGAGAATGGGGGATTGTCTGTCGTGTCATCCACATTATAAAGCTGTTTGATAAAGTGGAATCACAGAATTGGGTTCGACTGCGGAAACGTCACCGGAACCAAAACATTAACTCTGATTTTCTCCTCACAAGTGCTGCCAGACCTGCTAAGCTTTTCCAGCAATTAGTGTTATTGTTTGGGATATTAAAGCCCTGTACACACACGGCCGTGCCCTAAGTCCCCTACTGTACTCCCTACACACCCACGGCTGTATCCCTCAGGCCCTACTGTACTCCCCGTACACCCCCGGCTGTGTCTCTCTGCCCCCTACTCTACTCTCCATACACCCATGGCTGTGTACCTCAGCCCCCTACTGTACTCCCCGTACACCCCCGGCTGTGTCTCTCTGCCCCCTACTGTACTCCCCGTACACCCCCGGCTGTGTCTCTCTGCCCCCTACTGTACTCCCTACACAAACACGGCCGTGCCCTCAGCCCACTACTGTACTCCCTACACACCCACGGCGGTGTCCCTCAGCCCCTACTGTACTCCCTGTACACACACGGCTGTGTCCCTCAGCCCCCTACTGTACTCCCCGTACACCCACGGCTGTGCCCTCAGCCCCCTACTGTACTCCCCGTACACCCACGGCTGTTTCCCTCAGCCCCCTACTGTACTCCCCGTACACCCACGGCTGTGCCCTCAGCCCCCTACTGTACTCCACTTACACCCACGGCTGTGCCCTCAGTCCTCTACTGTACTCCACTTACACCCACGGCTGTTTCCCTCAGCCCCCTACTGTACTCCCCGTACACCCACGGCTGTTCCCTCAGCCCCCTAATGTACTCCACTTACACCCACGGCTGTGTCCTCAGCCCCCTACTGTACTCCACTTACACCCACAGCTGTGTCCCTCAGCCCCTACTGTACTCTCCGTACACCCACGGCTGTGTCCCTCAGCCCCCTACTGTACTCCACTTACACCCACGGCTGCAGTCCTCAGCCCCCTACTGTACTCCCCGTACACCCACGGCTGTGGCCCTCAGCCCCCTACTGTACTCCCCGTACACCCACGGCTGTGTCCCTCAGCCCCCTACTGTACTCCCCGTACACCCACGGCTGTGTCCCTCAGCCCCCTACTGTACTCCCCATACACCCACGGCTCTGCCCTCAGCCCCCTACTGTACTCCCCGTACACACACGGCTGTGTCCCTCAGCCCCCTACTGTACTCCCCGTACACCCACGGCTGTGTCCCTCAGCCCCCTACTGTACTCCCCGTACACACACGGCTGTGCCCTCAGCTCTCTACTGTACTCCCCGTACACCCGCGGCTGGGCTCTCAGTCTCCTACTGTACTCCATGTACAGCCACAGCTGTGTCCCTCAGCCCCCTACTGTACTCCCCGTACACCCGCGGCTGGGCTCTCAGTCTCCTACTGTACTCCATGTACACCCACAGCTGTGTCCCTCAGCCCCCTACTGTACTCCATGTACACCCACGGCTGTGCCCTCAGCCCCATACTGCACTCCCCGTACACCCACGGCTGTGTCCTTCAGCCCTCTACTGTACTCCCCGTACACCCACGGCTGTGCCCTCAGCCCTCTACTGTACTCCCCGTAAACCCAAGGCTGTGTACTTAGTCCCCTACTGTACTCCCCGTATACCCACGGCTGTGTCCCTCAGCCCCCTACTGTACTCCCCGTACACCCACGGCTGTGTCCCTCAGCCCCCTACTGTACTCCCCGTACACCCACGGCTGTGTACTTATTCCCCTACTGTACTCCCCATACACCCACGGCTGTGCCCTCAGCTCTCTACTGTACTCCCCGTACACCCGCGGCTGGGCTCTCAGTCTCCTACTGTACTCCATGTACAGCCACAGCTGTGTCCCTCAGCCCCCTACTGTACTCCCCGTACACCCGCGGCTGGGCTCTCAGTCTCCTACTGTACTCCATGTACACCCACAGCTGTGTCCCTCAGCCCCCTACTGTACTCCATGTACACCCACGGCTGTGCCCTCAGCCCCATACTGCACTCCCCGTACACCCACGGCTGTGTCCTTCAGCCCTCTACTGTACTCCCCGTACACCCACGGCTGTGCCCTCAGCCCTCTACTGTACTCCCCGTAAACCCAAGGCTGTGTACTTAGTCCCCTACTGTACTCCCCGTATACCCACGGCTGTGTCCCTCAGCCCCCTACTGTACTCCCCGTACACCCACGGCTGTGTCCCTCAGCCCCCTACTGTACTCCCCGTACACCCACGGCTGTGTCCCTCAGTCCCCTACTGCACTCCCCGTACACCCACGGCTGTGTCCCTCAGCCCCCTACTGTACTCCCCATACACCCAGGGCTGTGTCCCTCAGTCCCCTACTGCACTCCCCGTACACCCACGGCTGTGTCCCTCAGCCCACTACTGTACACCTCGTACACCCATGGCTGTGTCCCTCAGCCCCCTACTGCACTCCCCGTACACCCACGGCTGTGTCCCTCAGCCCCCTACTGTACTCCCCGTACACCCACGGCTGTGTCCCTCAGCTCCCTACTGTACTCCCTAAATACCCACAGCTGTGTCCCTCACCCCACTACTGTACTCCCTGTACACCCACGGCTCTGCCCTCAGCCCCCTACTGTACTCCCCGTACACCCACGGCTGTGTCATCAGCCCCCTACTGTACTCCCCGTACACCCACGGCTGTGTCCCTCAGTCCCCTACTGTACTCCCCGTACACCCACGGCTGTGTCCCTCAGCCCCCTACTGTACTCCCCGTACACCCACAGCTGTGTCCCTCAGCTCCCTACTGTACTCCCTAAATACCCACAGCTGTGTCCCTCACCCCACTACTGTACTCCCTGTACACCCACGGCTCTGCCCTCAGCCCCCTACTGTACTCCCCGTACACCCACGGCTGTGTCATCAGCCCCCACTGTACTCCCTGTGAACCCACAGCTGTGCCCTCAGCCCCCTACTGTACTCCCTATACACCCTCAGCTGTGCCCTCAGCCCCGTTCTGTACTCCCCGTGCACCCACAGCTGTGCCCTCAGCCCCCTACTGTACTCCCCGTACACCCACGGCTCTGTCCCTCAGCCCCCTACTGTACTCCCCAGGCACCCACAGCTGTGCCCTCAGCCCCCTACTGTACTCCCCGTACACCCACGGCTGTGTCCCTCAGCCCCCTTTTGTACTCCCCGTACAACCACGGCCGTGCCCTCAGCCCCCTACTGTACTCCCCGTACACCCACGGCTGGCTTGCCAAATTCTGAACGAATGTCATCTATAAGTTTGCTGACCACACGACCATGTTAGGACAGATATCAAACAACATTGCTCCAGAATACAAGACGGAGGTCTAAGGCTCAGTGACATGGTACAATAAGAACAGCCTCTCCCTTCGTGTTGGCAAAACTAAAGAACTGATCATTGACTTCAGAAAGAAAGCAGGACACGCTCCATCTACATCGATGGGGTGGAGATTGACAGGATTGAGACCATCAACTTCCTTGAAGTGACAATAACCGACAATCTGGCCTGGATCAACCACGTAGGTGTGACGGTCAAGAAGGCACAACAATGCCTCTTCTTCCTCAGGCAGCTCAAGAAATTTGGCAGGTTCATCAGGATCCTCACCTTAAAACTATGCCCACTGGTCATGGATCCCTCCACCTTGGTGATATGTTCCTTCCTGTCTACCCATCTGTACTCCTCATCATTTTGTACATCTCAATTATGTCCCTCTCAACCTCCTCTGCTCCAACCCCAGTCTGTCCAATCTCCCTTCATAACTCTCCAGCCTAGGAACATCCTGGTAAATCTCCTCTGCATCCTCTCTACTGTTATCATATCCCTCCTACAGTGGGGATACCAGAACTGCACACAATACTCAGCTGTGACTAAACCAACATTTCATTCAGTTTCAGCATGACCTCCCCTGCTCTTCAACACTCTTCCTTGGTTAGTTTAAACAAGTATCCCATATGCCTTCTTACCCACTTTGCCCACCTTAAGGGAGCAGTGTACGAACACACCAAGGTCCCTCTGACCCTTGGTGCTTCCCAGGGTCCTACCGTTCATCAGGTATTCCCGCGCCTTGTTGGTCCTGCCCAAGTGCATCACCTCGCAGTGAGCTGGATCGAATTTCATTTCCCAGTGGTCAGCACATTTGTCCAGCCTATCTATATCCTTCTGTAAACTAAGGCTCTCCTCCTATTTACCATCCAACTGAATTTTGTTTTACCCCCACACTACCGCCTAACTGCGGTAGTGCTTTTTTTTCCCCAACACCCATATTGTGTGTGTGCAGGTGTGAGACACAGTGAAAGACACAAAATACATGAATCTTTATCCAATTTCCACCACCAGGAAGAAAAGAAACACCTGAGTGGCCAGTGACAAACACTGCCCTTCACATCAAAGGGCAATGCTGTGTGATCAAAGTGAAGGGGAGGGCAGGGATTAAATCAAAATAGAGTTGGAGGGGGAAATAATGCACTCCACTCCCTGCGGCGCCCACCTCTCCCTGAACAACTCCAGGGTGTCGGTGGAGACCGCGTGCTCCTTCTCCAAGGACACCCGGGCCCTAACGTAACCGCGGAAGAGGGGCAGGCAGTCGGCCCTAACGACCCCCTCCACGGCCCGCTGCCTGGACCTGTTTTTGGCCAGGCCCAGGAGCAGACCCATGAGGAGGTCTTCAGACCTGCCCTCCCTCCTCCGTACTGGGTGCCCGAAGATCAGGAGCGTGGGACTGAAATGCAACCAAAACCAGAGGAGGAGGTTTTTGAGAAAATCAAAAAGGAAGTGCAAACGCCCACACCCAATATACACGTGGTCCACGGACTCCACAGCGCCACGGAACAAGCAGTTGGGCTGGGAGTCCGTGAAGCACCGCAATCTGCGGTTGCAGGGGACCGCTGCATGCAGCACCCTCCACCCCAGATCCCCGAGAGAAAGGGGGAGGACTCCCGCGTAGAGAGCCCTCCACTGGGGATCCCCATCGCCCAGGCACGCCAAGGCGTGTCCGGGCGGTGGATGAGGGAGAAGAGGTGGATGGTGTGCAGCAGCAGTCGATACAGGGCCCGCTTTTTTACGTCCTTAACAGGGACAAAACTAAAATTCCGGAGGCAGCTCAGGTTGTGGGGCACAGGCTCCCGCGGGAACAACTGATTTTATAGAATTGAACGAGTCAAGCTTCCCAACTAATGGAATGATGCCTAAATGTTTATCCCAACTCACAGATGACTGCTGCGTGCAAATTTCTTCAGGAGCATTTTATTTGTCTTGTTGCCACTGAAGTAACTCCACAGAGACTGGTAAACAACTGATTCTTACATTGTCTGTGAACTGACTGATAAACCTCCAACATTCAAGTTTAAATTATTTATAATTGGCTGAGTGGCAGGGAGAGAGTCTGTGACACAATTAAAGAAATTAGCATAGACAAACAAGAGCTTCTGAGTGGTCTGCTCAGATTAAAAGGAGATAGGGCCAAACAGCAAGGGCCCCAACACTGCCTCCTGCAGGAACCCACTTGTCACAGACTTCAAGTTGGAAAAACACCCCTCAATCATCACACTCTGCCTCCTGCCACACCACCCAATTCTGGAGTCAAATTTCCAAGGATCCCGCAGGCTCTTACCTTTGCTATCTGACTCCCATACGGGACCTTATCAAAAGACTTGCTGAAATCCAGTAGACTACATCAATAGCATTACCCCCACCCACAGACCTGATCACCTCGTTGGAAAATTCAATCAACTCGATCAGACACAGCCTTCCCTTAACGAAACCATTCTGACTGTTCCTGATGAATCCCTGTCTCTCCAAATGCAGAATAATTCTGTCGCTTAGAATTGTCTCCAACTGTTTCCCCACCACAGAGGTTAGACTGATTGCTTTGTAGTTTCCTGGATTATCCCTTGCTCCCTTCTTGAGTAACAGGACCATATTGTCTGTCCTCTAGTACCTCCCCAGAGGCCAGATAAAAATTGAAGATTTTTGCAAATGCCCCTACTATTTCCTCCTTGCCTCATTCATCAGCCTGGGATACATTTCATCCAGCCTAGAGGTTTATCTCCTTTTAAACCTACCAGACCACTCAGGACCTCCTACCTATCTATGGTAACTTCTTTAAGTGTATCAACAGGCCCTTTCCCTGATTTCTAGATTCCTCCATCTCACCAGTGAACACCAACACACAATGTTCATTTAGAATCCTACCTCCATCCTCAGGCTCCACGATGTAGTTACTCAATGTTTCAGATGTGATTTAATTTATCATTACAGTATGAGCATAGCGTATTCAAAACTAAACATGAAACAGAGGATTCAGAAGAAGAAAATGGAGGTATGCACAATAAGGACATTGTATTGTCACAAGTGGTATAGACACTGATGAATGTGTTGATGACAGAATCTTTCAATTATGCAATTAGACAGTGAATACAATCTACAGTGTGTGTCATATATTAGCTGACACTGCTACCTGAACTCTGAATAATAAGGATTAGGGCAAAGTTAAGGAAGTTATTTGGAGCAGAGAAGAGGAAGAGATGATCTTATTGGGGTGTTTAAAATTATAGCTGGAAATGTGTTGCTGGAAAAGCGCAGCAGGTCAGGCAGCATCCAGGGAATAGGAGAATCGACGTTTCGGGCATAAGCCCTTCTTCAGGAATGAGGAAAGTTTGTCCAGCAGGCTAAGATAAAAGGTAGGGAGGAGGGACTTGGGGGAGGGGCGTCGGGAATGTGATAGGTGAAAAGAGGTCAAGGTGAGGGTGATAGGTCAGACTGGGGTGGGGGCGGAGAGGTCGGGAAGAAGATTGCAGGTTAGGAAGGCGGTGCTGAATTCGATGGATTTGACTGAGACAGGGTGGGGGGAGGGGAAATGAGGAAACTGGTGAAATCTGAGTTCATTCCTTGTGGTTGGAGGGTTCCTAGCCGGAAGATGAGGCGTTCTTCCTCCAACCGTCGTTTTGTTGTGGTCTGACGATGGAGGAGTCCAAAGACCTGCATGTCCTTGGTGGAGTGGGAGGGGGAATTGAAATGTTGAGCTACAGGGTGGTTGGGTTGGTTGGTCCGGGTGTCCCAGAAGTGTTCTCTGAAACGCTCCGCAAGGAGCTGGCCTGTCTCCCCAATATAGAGGAGGCCACATCGGGTGTAGAGGATGCAATAGATGATATGTGTGGAGGTGCAGGTGAATCTGTGGCGGATATGGAAGTTTCCTTTGGGGCCTTGGAGGGAGGTGAGGGGGGAGGTGTGGGCGCAAGTCTTGCAGCTCCTGCGGTTGCAGGGGAAGGTGCCGGGAGTGGAGGTTGGGTTGGTGGGGGGTGTGGATCTGACGAGGGAGTCACGGAGGGAGTGGTCTTTACGGAATGCTGATAGGGGAGGGGAGGGAAATATATCCTTGGTGGTGGGGTCCGTTTGGAGGTAGCGGAAATGACGGCGGATGATGCGCTGTACATGGAGATTGGTGGGGTGGTAGGTGAGGACCAGTGGGGTTCTGTCCTGGTGGCGGTTGGAGGGGCGGGGCTCAAGGGCGGAGGAGCGGGAAGTGGAAGAGATGCGGTGGAGGGCATTGTCGACCACGTCGGGGGGGAAATTGCGGTCCTTGAAGAAGGAGGCCATCTGGGTTGTGCGTTTTTGGAACTGGTCCTCCTGGGAGCAGATGCGGCGGAGTCGAAGGAATTGGGAGAATGGGATGGCGTTTTTACAGGGGGCAGGATGGGAGGAGGTGTAGTCCAGGTAGCTGTGGGAGTCAGTCGGTTTGTAGTAGATGTCCGTGTTGATTCGGTCGCCTGAGATGGAAATAGAAAGGTCGAGGAAGGGGAGGGAGGAATCTGAGACTGTCCAGGTGAATTTGAGGTCGGGGTGGAAGGTGTTGGTGAAGTGGATGAACTGTTCAACCTCCTCGTGGGAGCACGAGGCGGCGCCGATACAGTCATCGATGTAGTGGAGGAAAAGGTGGGGGGTGGGGCCAGTGTAGTTGCGGAAGATGGATTGTTCCACATACCCTACGAAGAGGATGTTTAAAATTATAAACAATTTTGACAGGGGAAAGAAGGATATTCTATTTCTACTGGTTAGTATGTCAGTTACTAGGGGTCACAATTTCAAGATTGTCAGCAAGAGAGCTGAGAGTGAGATGAGGAGAAACTTCTTTACTGAGAGAGTTGTTAGCATTTGGGATGTAGTGTCTGGGAGAGTGGCAGAGATAGATTACATAAGACATTTGAAAAGAGAGCTGGATATATTTGGCATGTCCATTAGGACCCTCAGCAACTTCGACAGATGCACCATTGGAAGAATACTGTCCAGGTACGTAACAGCCTGGTACAGCAATTGCTCAGCCCAGGACCATAGGAAACTACAGAAGATGGTGTGTTCAGCCCATACCATCACGGGAGCCAATCTTCCATCCATGGACTCCATTTACACGGCTCGCTGCCAATGGAAAGGCTGCCAACAACATCAAAGACCAATGGCACCCTGGTAATAATCTCCTACAACCTCTTCCATCAGGCAGAAGATACAGAAGCTTGAACACAGGCACCAGCAGGTTCAGGAACAGCTTCTTTCTGGCCATTGTTAGACTCATGAATGGACTCTCGAGCCTCAGATAATGCTAACCGTGCTAACGCTGATCTTGCCTAATGCACACCCTGTGCAATTTAATCTGTATGCCTCTGTCTAAGTCTCTTTGATCTGTACATCCTTGCTTATTATGATCTACCTGTACTGCTCGTAAACAAAGCTTTTCACTGGACTTCAGTACATGTGACAATCAATTTTAAAGTGATTGTATAGAGGAGTATGGAGAAAGGGCTGGAGAGTGGGATTAGCTGGGTAGCTCTTTTGGGAGCTGGTACGAACATAATGGGTTGAATGGCCTCATGCTGTTGTAAAAGTCTATGATTCTAAGTTGAGAGTTCCACCTGTTTACCAGTTGAGGATGACATTATATTCAAGCCTTTGAAGAGAGTGGTCATTCTGCGGAAAATAACTGGAATCAGTCCTTTCAATAGCACAGATACAGTACCCAGTAAAATAGCTTATTAAGGAAGCCATTGATGAAGAAAGCACAGATGAAACTGGGTATGGAAAATCAACCAAGTTACTGAATTTATAATTTTTCTTATGGAAAAGGGAAGTAAATTTGCTCTTTGTATTGGGAAGCGAAAGGAATCCGAAATGCAGTAAAACACACCTTTCCAGTAGAGACTTCCTCCTCGAGTGAAGCAGTAATTATGGGAAAGTGGGAAAGTTCGTAGAAACTGTTGACTTACTGCAAAAGGATACTTAGACATTTAATGTCAAAGAGTAAAATAATGTCATAATTTTCTACATTCTGTTTGTTATTATTGCATATAAATATTATTTATTTACAAAGGGAAATGGGAATCTATTTTTATCTAATCAGGTTTGAAGGAATCCCTAATTAAATAAGGAAACCAGTGATAGCTTTATAAATGAAGAGATAATTGGGTGTAAATGTGTGGAGCTGGGAATCATTGTGAGGTGAGTTTTATAGAATATGGTTAACTGAATAAAGCTCGTGGACTTGGAAATTGTTTAAACCTCAAGAGTATAACATGGGGAGAGTCTGGGTGAATGGGAGAGATATTAAAGGTGCAGTTGCAGTTTTGTGAGCAAGACTGAAAGTTTGATGTAAATCTCCAGCTGCAGGGTATCCACTTTAGTGTCAGAAATGTCAGTGTTGAAGTGAATCTGTTTTGAATCTTGTCTTTCAGGGTGGGTGTCAATCCTGAACAAGAACAATCTGCAAATGTTGACCATTTCCAGCAGGTGAGTCTGTTAGGTAAACACTGGCGTTTACACAGATACTTCCTCATGGACTTCAAGCTGATCTCCACCAGTCAGTTTTTCACTGAAATCTGTCGTTTTCCGTGTGTTACAGAAACATAATTAGCATCAGAGAATCTCAAGCAATGAGAGAGGACACTGAGCTGATTGAATCTGTGACAGCTCGATAAATCCCACACATTATTCTTTATACACTGCCCTGGGAATATTGGCTGCAAAGCTATCGGAGTTTTTCCAAGTCAGTCAGTTTCTGATTTTATCTGACTCAGTCTCAGCAAAAAACCTTGCTCGAACTCACCAAGTGGTCTCAAGTTTAATCAGGTGATCCAGTTACTGTTAGTCTGATTGGTTAGTTTTGGGAGGATGTGGGAATTGGGAGGGTTTTTTTGGGAATCTGAATGCATTACTGAGGATTCGACCCCTTTCCATTTTCCAATTCCTTAGGATGGTCCAGACGGGGAGAGAAGGAACACTAAAGCTGAAAGTGCCTGGCTGTTCCGGCTGTGGTACACATTTGATCACCAGTATCCTTTCCTCAAAAACTGGCTCTGATTCCAGCTAGAGCTGTACTCTCCAAGGTTTCTAATGCAGGATCTCTCACCAATTCACAGGAAGCAACTGCAATACTCAATAAATATTCATATGAGAGACCGCCTCGCTGTGACGGTCAGACTGTGTTGGCCTGTGGCCGTGACAGCCAGACTGTGTTGGCCTGTGGCCATGACGGTCAGACTGTGTTAGCCTGTGGCCGTGACGGTCAGACTGTGTTGGCCTGTGGCTGTGACGGTCAGACTGTGCGTCCTGTGTCCGTGACGGTCAGAATGTGCGGCCTGTCACCGTGACAGTCAGACTGTGTTGGATTGTCGCCATGATGGTCAGACTGTGTTGGCCTGTCACTGTGACGGTCAGACTGTGTTGGCCTGTGGCTGTGACGGTCAGACTGTGCGGCCTGTGGCTGTGACAGTCAGACTGTGTTGGCCTGTGGCCGTGATGGTCAGACTGTGCGGCCTGTCACTGTGACGGTCAGACTGTGTTGGCCTGTGGCTGTGACAGTCAGACTGTGTTGGTCTGTCACCGTGACGGTCAGACTGTGTTGCCCTGTGGCTATGACGGTCAGACTGTGCGGCCTGTGGCTGTGATGGCGACAAGCCAACACAGTCTGACCATCACAGCCACAGGCCAACACAGTCTGACCGTCACAGCCACAGGCCAACACAGTCTGACCGTCACGGCCACAGGCCAACACAGTCTGACCGTCACAGCCACAGGCCAACACAGTCTGACCGTCACAGCCACAGGCCAACACATTCTGTCCGTCACGGCCACAGGCCAACACAGTCTGTCTGTCACAGCCACAGGCCAACACAGTCTGTCCATCACAGCCACAGGCCAACACAGTCTGACCGTCACAGCCACAGGCCAACACAGTCTGATCGTCATGGCGACAAGCCAACACAGTCTGACCATCACAGCCACAGGCCAACACAGTCTGACCGTCACAGCCACAGGCCAACACAGTCTGACCGTCACAGCCACAGGCCAACACAGTCTGATCGTCACAGCCACAGGCCAACACATTCTGTCCGTCACGGCCACAGGCCAACACAGTCTGACCGTCACAGCCACAGGCCAACACAGTCTGTCCATCACAGCCACAGGCCAACACAGTCTGACCGTCACAGCCACAGGCCAACACAGTCTGACCGTCACGGCCACAGGCCAACACAGTCTGACTGTCACAGCCACAGGCCAACACAGTCTGTCCATCACAGCCACAGGCCAACACAGTCTGACCGTCACAGCCACAGGCCAACTCAGTCTGACCGTCACTGCCACAGGCCGCACAGTCTGACCGTCACGGTGACAGGCCAACACAGTCTGACCGTCACGGTGACAGGCCAACACAGTCTGACCGTGACGGTCAGACTGTACGGCCTGTGGCAGTGACGGTCAGACTGAGTTGGCCTGTGGCTGTGACGGTCAGACTGTGTTGGCCTGTGGCTGTGATGGACAGACTGTGTTGGCCTGTGGCTGTGACAGTCAGACTGTGTTGGCCTGTGGCCGTGACGGTCAAACTGTGTTGGCCTGTGGCTGTGACGGTCAGACTGTGTTGGCCTGTGGCTGTGATGGACAGACTGTGTTGGCCTGTGGCCGTGACGGACAGACTGTGTTGGCCTGTGGCCGTGACGGTCAGAATGTGTTGGCCTGTGGCTGTGACGGTCAGACTGTGTTGGCCTGTGGCTGTGACGGTCAGACTGTGTTGGCCTGTGGCCGTGACGGACAGAATGTGTTGGCCTGTGGCTGTGACGATCAGACTGTGTTGGCCTGTGGCTGTGACGGTCAGACTGTGTTGGCCTGTGGCTGTGACGGTCAGACTGTGTTGGCCTGTGGCTGTGATGGTCAGACTGTGTTGGCTTGTCGCCATGACGATCAGACTGTGTTGGCCTGTGGCTGTGACGGTCAGACTGTGTTGGCCTGTGGCTGTGATGGACAGACTGTGTTGGCCTGTGGCTGTGACAGACAGACTGTGTTGGCCTGTGGCCGTGACGGACAGAATGTGTTGGCCTGTGGCTGTGACGGTCAGACTGTGTTGGCCTGTGGCCGTGACGGTCAGACTGTGTTGGCCTGTGGCTGTGACGGTCAGACTGTGTTGGCCTGTGGCTGTGATGGTCAGACTGTGTTGGCTTGTCGCCATGACGATCAGACTGTTGGCTTGTCGCCGTGACAATCAGACTGTGTTGGCCTGTGGCTGTGACAGTCAGACTGTGTTGGCTTGTCGCCATGACGATCAGACTGTGTTGGCTTGTCTCCGTGACGATCAAACTGTGTTGGCCTGTGGCCGTGACGGTCAGACTGTGTTGGCTTGTCGCCATGACGATCAGACTGTGTTGGCTTGTCTCCGTGACGATCACACTGTGTTGGCCTGTCACCGTGACGGTCAGACTGTGTTGGCCTGTGGCTGTGACGGTCAGACTGTTGGCTGGGCGACTGGTTTACGATGCAGAATGACACCAACAGCGTGGGTTCAATTCCTGCACCAGATGAGGTTGCCCTGAAGGACTCTCCTTCTCAACCTCTCCTGTCGCCTGAGGCATGGTGACCCTCAGGTTAAACTACCACCAGTCATCTCTCTCTCTCTAATGAGAGAACAGCCCCTGTGGTCTGGTAGAACTGTTGCAACTTTACATTAGCTTTGGGTGGGGTGGTTGGTTAGCTCAGTTGGCTGGACAGCTGGTTAGTGAATGCAGAGTGATGCCAACAGCATGGGTTCAATTCTTCAAACTGTACAGACTTCTGTATTCATTGGTCTGTCGCTGTACTCTTTAAACTGTATAACTTGTTGCTGTATTCAGCTAACTGTACGGCTGGTCATTGCCTTGTTTCACCTGTCAGTCTGTGCTAGTTTTGACACTTGTCAGCCAATCTAATATTCTGCCTTCTGTTGGAACTTTCAATTGAAGAAATGGCAGGAGAAGACTGCACTTTGAATCTTTTCAATCATTCACTAAGATCTGTGCCTCCTCAACTCCAGCTTCCACACCATTCCAAGTAACTGAGTATTCATCTCCTCTGCTCACTGTCCATCTCTCTCTCTCTCACTCTGTCTGTCTGTCTCTCTCTCTATCTCTCACTCCCTCAAACATACTCAGTGACTGATCCTCTTCTGCTCTCTGAAATTCCACTGGATGAAGACATTTCTCATTATCGTCCAAATTCCCTGTCCCTTTACCACCACCTACCAGTCCTGGGACTCTCTAGTCAGGGTCAACACCCTCTCAGGTTCACCCCTGCCAGAGTCTCAAAGAATTCCATTTGTTTCAATGAGACAATAGACAATAGGTGCAGGAATAGGCCATTCTGCCCTTCGAGCCTGCACCACCATTCAATATGATCATGGCTGACCATCCTTAATCAGTATCCTGTTCCTGCCTTATCTCCATAACCCTTGATTCCACTATCCTTAAGAGCTCTATCCAACTCTTTCTTAAATGAATCCAGAGACTGGGCCTCCACTGCCCTCTGGGGCAGAGCATTCCACACAGCCACCACTCTCTGGGTGAAGACGTTTCTCCTCATCTCTGTCCTAAATGGTCTACCCCGTATTTTTAAGCTGTGTTCTCTGGTTCGGCACTCACCCATCAGCGGAAACATGTTTCTTGCCTCCAGAGTGTTCAATCCTTAAATAATCTTATATGTCTCAATCATATCCCCTCTCAGTCTTCTAAACTCAAGGGTATACAAGCCCAGTCGCTCCAGTCTTTTAGTGTAAGGTAATCCCGCCATTCCAGGAATTGACCTCGTGAACCTACGCTGCACTCCCTCAATAGCCAGAATGTCTTTTCTCAAATTTGGAGACCAGAACTGCACACAGTACTCCAGGTGTGGTCTCACCAGGGCCCTGTACAGCTGCAGAAGAACCTCTTTGCTTCTATACTCAATCCCTCTTGTTATGGAGGCCAGCATGCTATTAGCCTTCTTCACTACCTGCTGTACCTGCATGCTTGCCTTCATTGATGGTGTACAAGAACACCCAGATCTCTCTGTACTGCCCCTTTACATAAATTGATGCCGTTGAGGTAGTAATCTGCCTTCCTGTTCTTGCCACCAAAGTGGATAACCATACATTTATCCACATTAAACAACATCTGCCATGCATCTGCCCACTCACCTAACTTGTCCAGGTCACCCTGTAATCTCCTAACATCCTCATCACATTTCACCCTGCCACCCAGCTTAGTATCATCAGCAAATTTGCAAATGTTATTACTGATACCATCTGCTCTCCTTCTCCTGAGTGTAGGTACAGTAACTATAGGCCGGTGAGTCTCACTTCTGTTGTGGGCAAAGTCTTAGAGAGAATTGTAAGGGATAGGATTTATGCACATCTGGATAGGAATAATGTGATCAAGGATAGTCAGCATGGTTTTGTGAAGGGCAGGTCGTGCCTCACAAACCTTATTGAATTCTTTGAAAAGGTGACGAAGGAGGTTGATGAGGGGAAAGCGGTAGATGTGGTATATATGGATTTTAGTAAGGCGTTTGATAAGGTTCCCCATGGTAGGCTACTGCAGAAAATACGGAGATATGGCATTGAGGGTGAGTTGGAGGTTTGGATTAGGAATTGGCTGGATGGAAGAAGACAGAGGGTAGTAGTTGATGGCAAAGTTTCTTCATGGAGTGCCGTCACTAGCGGTGTTCCACAAGGATCTGTTTTGGGACCATTGCTGTTTGTCATTTTTATAAATGACCTTGAAGAGGGGTTAGAAGGTTGGGTGAGCAAGTTTGCGGATGACACGAAAGTCGGAGGAGTTGTTGACAGTGAGGAAGGATGTGGCAGGTTACAGCAGGATATAGAGAAGCTGCAGAGCTGGGCAGAAAGGTGGCAAATGGAATTCAATGTAGCTAAGTGTGAGGTGATTCACTTTGGGAAGAATAACAAAAAGATGGGGTATTGGGCTAATGGTCGGATACTTGGTAGTGTGGATGAGCAGAGGGATCTTGGTGTCCATGTACACAGATCTCTGAAAGTTGCCACCCAGGTAAATAGTGCGGTGAGGAAGGCATATGGCGTACTGGCTTTTATTGGTAGAGGAATTGAGTTCCAGAGTCCTGATGTCATGATGCAGTTGTATAAGACTCTGGTGCGGCCGCATCTGGAATATTGTGTGCAGTTTTGGTCGCCATACTATAGGAAGGATGTGGAGGCACTGGAACGGGTGCAGAGGAGGTTTACCAGGATGTTGCCTGGTATGGAAGGAAGATCGTATGAGGAAAGACTGAGACACTTGGGGCTGTTTTCATTAGAGAAAAGAAGGTTTAGGGGTGACTTGATTGAGGTGTACAAGATGATTAGGGGGTTAGATAGGGTTGACAGTGTGAACCTTTTCCCGCGTATGGAGTCGGGTATTACAAGGGGGCATAGCTTTAAATTAAGGGGGGGTAGATATAGGACTGAAGTTAGGGGTAGGTTCTTCACTCAGCGAGTCGTAAGTTCATGGAATGCCCTGCCAGCAGCAGTGGTGGACTCTCCCTCTTTATGGGCATTTAAGCGGGCATTGGATAGGTATATGGAGGATAGTGGGTTAGTATAGGTTAGGTGGGCTTGGATCGGCGCAACATCGAGGGCCAAAGGGCCTGTACTGCGCTGTATTCTTCTATGTTCTATGTTCTACAGCACGGCCTGTATGCTCACCAACAGCAGCAGCTTAATGCTTTACTGAAAGTTACAGCTCTGTTTCTGTAGAGAGTTTCTAGAATCTGGTGAAATTACATTCTTGGGAAGAACATGTCCACAGGCCGATGACCGTCAGAACTCCGAATAGTTCAGGGATTAATTTCCAGAATGATCTGACCGTTACAGAAGGCCCAGTCTCTCAGTTACCAGCCAACCCTGGGGTGTGAGTAATCTCCTGAGTTAATCTTAGCTGGTGACAGTAATGCTACTCTCATTCTTCCCAGCAGCCCGAACAATTCCATCCAGAATCTTCTCCCCTCTCTCTTCATTGGATTATGATAGAGTGAAGAAGAAGTGAACAAAATGGTTTATATAAAGCAGAATCCACACATCTTTCTGTTTCAAATGATTTTGCAGAACCAGAGAGAGAGAGAGAGAGAGAGAGTGTTGTCATGTGTCAGAAGAGCCAGCAGAGAGCGCTTCAGGACAGATGATGGATACAACTGGCGGGGTCAGGGTTCCAGCAGAACAAAATTGCTGGCAAAACTCAGCAAGGCTAGCAGTATCTGTGAGAGAAAGCAGAGTTAACGATTTGAGCCCAGTGTCTCTTCTTCAGATCTGATAGTAGCTAAGAAAGGGTGGCATATGTGTTGAAGACAGGGTGGGGATGGGAGTAAAGGAGTAAACAATAGGCCAGAGTGAGAAAATGACAGTTAAACAGACAAAGGGACGGAAAATGATAAACCAGGGAGAAAAGAAAAGCTGCTAATGGGGACAGTGAGTAGGTGAGAGTGGGCTGGCTGTGCTGGAAGCAGCCCAAGGCATGACAGGGCCTGGGCTGTGGGGGTAGGTAAAGGACACGGGCGAAGGTGGTCAGGCCCGAAAATTACTGACCTCAACCTGAGGTTGCAGGGTCTCAAAGGGGGAATGAGGAGCTGTTCTTCCAGCTTGTGCTGAGCTTCACTGGAGCACTGCAGCAAACCCGAGACAGAGATGTTGGCCAGGGAACAGGGTGGAGTGGTGAAGTCAAAGTGTGGTGCTGGAAAAGCACAGCAGGTCAGGCAACATCCGAGCAGCAGGAGAATTAACGTTTTGGGCATACACCTCTCATCAGGAATTCAATGTTGTGGGAGAGAAGAGAAGGGGTGAGGGTAGAGTGAAGGAAATGGGTTGGACATGGTGAAGGGCTGTGTCACCCACAAGGATGAGGAATCCTCAGTTGAGGAAAAGGGAATATTTCTGAAATGCCCCATCCCACAGAAGATAGCATATCAGATGAAGAAACTGGGAGAATGGAATGGAGTTTCCTAGCTACCAACAGTTCTGAAGAAGGGTCACTGGACTCTAAACGTTAACTCTGTTTCTCTCCCCACAGATGCTGCCAGACCTCCTGAGGTTTTCCAGCAATTTTTGGTTTTATTTCACATTTTCAGCATTTGGACTTCTTTATTTAATTTCAGGTTTCCAAAACTGATTGGCTGTTTCAGTCACATGGCTGCCATCTGTCCTGACCCCTCACCCCTGCAGTTGGTCACTCACAGTCTTTATCGAATGGCTGATACATTTTTTGGCTCTCTCTCTGATTTGCTGTCAGTGGGAAATAAATTATTCAATTCTGGAAACTCAAAAAACTCCTAGAATATCAGTAAGCACCCAAGGAAGACTTTTCAACACCTATGAAATAGAAAGACTTGTTAAAATTGTGGTATATTTATTAGAGCAATGCAGGTAAAGGGGGTGTAGTAGAAATGCCAGACACATTGAAAGGATGGGACACAATGGGTAGAGGTCAGTAATTGACAGTGAAGAATGAGGAGCTACAGACATAGGATTGAGAACTGACAGAAGATGGAGAGGAGGGCATAAATCCAGGAAAAGGGCCAGTCTTTTCATAGAATCAAACAGAGCAGAAGAGAGCCTTTGGCCGCCTGAGTCTGCACTGACACGTGAGAAACATCTGACCTTTAACCCAATCCCATTTACCAGCACTTGGCCCATAACCTTGAATGTTGTGATATGCCGAGTGCTCTTAAAGGATGTGAGACAACTTGCCTCTACCACCCTCCCAGGTGGTGCATTCCAGACAGAGACAACCCTCTGAGTAAAAAGATTTTCCTCACATTCCCCCCTAAACTTCCAGGTGCTCACTTTCAACCTGTGTCCCCTCAGAACTGACCCTTCAACTAAGAGGAATAGTGATCCTTATCTAATCTGACCATGCCCCTTGTAAAACTCAATCAGATCACCCCTCAGTCTTCTCTGCTCCAACAAAAACAACACAAGCCTATACAACCTTTCCTCATAACTTCAATTTTCCATCCCCGGCAGCATCCTGGTGAATCTCCTCTGCACCCCCTCCAGTGCAATCACGTCCTTCCTATAGTACAGTGACCAGAACTGCACACAGTACTCCAGCTACTGTGGTTTCACCAAAGTTCTGTACGACTCTGTCATGATCTTGATTGATAAAGGTGAGCGTCCCTTGTGCCTTTTTCACCACCCGACTAACATGACCTTCTATCTTCATAGATCTACAGTCAAACACCCCAATGTCTCTTTATTCCACAGATCTTCCTAATGTCGTGGTGTTCATTAAATACTTTCTTGTTGAATTACTCATTCCAAAGTGTATCACCCACACTTTCCAGGATTGAATTCCATCTGTTACTTAACTGCCCATTTGACCATTCTGTTTATATCAGGTTAGCAACCTGATCAATCTTTGTGTCATCCAACCATACCCCTCTACAGTTATCGATGTTATTTACATAAATGACTGATAATAGGGGACCCAGCACAGACCCCTGAGCTCCCAGTCACTAAAGCAGCCTCTGACATCATCCTCTCTGTCTGCAGAACAGCCAGTTTTGAACCACTTCAAAAATTCCCATGTGCGATTGTCTTCCTGCTCAGTCTCCTGTGTGGGACCTTGTCAAAGGCTTTGCTGAAATCCATATTAAAATTCATATTTATGATTGGGAGAAAGAGAAATGATTTCACCCAAAGGATTGTTAATCATTGGTACTCTGTCCCCATGCTGTGGGTGCTCCCTTGTGGCAGACCACATTTAATGTGGCGAGCTGAGAGGTGCTGCATTCCAGCAGAAACAACATGCTGAGACTGTATATTGTAAAGAGTAAACTCTAAAAGGAGTGCACTGGCAGACAGCCCTGGCTGCGTATGTACATTCAGAGGCAAGACAGGTAGAGAAAGCAGTTAATAAAGCAGATAGTGTTCTTAGCTTTATTAATAGGGCATAGTGTACAAAAGCAAGGAGATGATGTTGAAATTGTTTAAGATTCTTGCTAGAACTGAGCTGGAGTATTAGAGTCATAGAGATGTACAGCATGGAAACAGACCCTTCGGTCCAACCCGTCCATGCCGACCAGATATCCCAACCCAATCTAGTCCCACCTGCCAGCACCCGGCCCATATCCCTCCAAACCCTTCCTATTCATATACCCATCCAAATGCCTTTTAAATGTCGTAATTGTACCAGCCTCCACCACTTCCTCTGGCAGCTCATTCCATACACGTATCACCCTCTGCATGAAAAAGTTGCCCCTTAGGTCTCTTTTATATCTTTCCCCTCTCACCCTAAACCTATGCCCTCTAGTTCCAGACTCCCCCACCCCAGGGAAAAGACTTTGTCTATTTACCCTATCCATGCCCCTCATGATTTTATAAACCTCTACAAGGTCACCCCTCAGCCTCCGACGCTCCAGGGAAAACAGCCTCAGCCTGTTCACCGTCTCCCTTTAGCTCAAATCCTCCAACCTTGGCAACATCCTTGTAAATCTTTTCTGAACCCTTTCAAGTTTCACAACATCTTTCCGATAGGAAGGAGACCAGAATTGCATGCAATATTCCAACAGTGGCCTAACCAATGTCCTGTACAGCCGCAACAAGACCTCCCAACTCCTGTACTCAATACTCTGATCAATAAAGGAAAGCATACCAAACGCCTTCTTCACTATCCAATCTACCTGCGACTCCACTTTCAAGGAGCTATAGGGTGCCACAGTGGCTCAGTGGTTAGCACTGCTGCCTCACACCACCAGGGTCCTAGGTTCGATTCCCCACCTGTCTGTGTGGAGTTTGCACATACTTCCTGCGTGGGTTTCCTCTGGGTGCTCTGGTTTCCTTTCACAGTCACAAAGATGTGTGGGTTAGGTGAATTGGCCATGCTAAATTGCCCACAGTGTTAGGTGCGTTAGTCAGGGGTAAATGTAGGGTAGGGAAATGTGTTTGGGTGGCTTTCTCTTCGGATGGGCGGTGTGGACTTGTTGGGCCGAAGGGCCTGTTTCCACACTGTAGAGAATCTAATGTAATCTATTCTAACCTGCACTCCAAGGTCTCTTTGTTCAGCAACACTCCTGAGGACCTTACCATTAAGTGTATAAGTCCTGCTAAGATTTGCTTTCCCAAAATGCAGCACCTCACATTTATCTGAATTAAACTCCATCTGCCACTTCTCAGCCCATTGGCCCATCTGGTCCAGATCCTGTTGTAATCTGAGGTAACCCTCTTCGCTGTCCACTACACCTCCAATTTTGGTGTCATCTGCAAACTTACTAACTGTACCTCTTATGCTCGCATCCAAATCATTTATGTAAATGACAAAAAGTAGAGGGCCCAGCACTCCACTGGTCACAGGCCTCCAGTCTGAAAAACAACCCTCCACCACCACACTCTGTCTTCTACCTTTTGAGCTGGTTCTGTATCCAAATGGCTAGTTCTCCCTGTATTCCGTGAGATCTAACCTTACTAATCAGTCTCCCATGGGGAACCTTGTTGAACGCCTTACTGAAATCCATATAGATCACGTCTGCTGCTCTGCCCTCATCAATCCTCTTTGTTACTTCTTCAAAAAACTCAATCAAGTTTGTGAGATATGATTTCCCATGCACAAAGCCATGTTGACTATCCCTAATCAGTCCTTGCCTTTCCAAATATATGTACATCCTGCCCCTCAGGATTCCCCCCAACAGCTTGCCCACCACCGAGGTCAGGCTCACTGGTCTATAGTTCCCTGGCTTGTCCTTACCACCCTTCTTAAACTGTGGTACCACGTTTGCCAACCCTGCAGTGGCACCACTTTAGCCAACCTCCAGTCTTCCGGCACCTCACCTGTGAGTATCGATGATACAAATATCTCAGCAAGTGGCCCCGCAATCACTTCTCTAGCTTCCCACGGAGTTCTAGGGTATACCTGATCAGGTCCTGGGGATTTATCCATCTTTATGCGTTTCAAGACATCCAGCACTTCCTCCTCTGAAATATGGACATTTTGCAAGATGTCGCCATCTATTTCCCTACAATCTATATCTTCCATATCCTTTTCCACAGTAAATACTGATGCAAAATATTCATTTAGTTTCTCCCGCATTTTCTGCGGCTCCACACAAAGGCCACCTTGCTGATCTTTGAGGGACCCTATTCTCTCCCTAGCTACCCTTTTGTCCTTAATGTTTTTATAAAAACCCTTTGGATTCTCCTTAATTCTATTTGCCAAAGCTATCTCATGTCCCCTTTTTGCCCTCCTGATTTCCCTCTTAAGTATACCTCTACTTGCTTTATACTCTTCTAAGGAATCACTCGATCTATCCTGTCTATACCTGACATATGCTTCCTTCTTTTTCTTAACCAAACCCTCAATTTCTTTAGTCATCCAGCATTTTAGTCATAGTTACCAGCATTCTCTTTCACCCTGACAGGAATATACTTTCTCTGAATTCTCGTTGTCTCATTTCTGAAGGCTTCCCATTTTCCAGCCGTCCCTTTACCTGTGAACATCTGCCCCCAATCAGCTTTCGAAAGTTCCTACCTAATACCGTCAAAATTGGCCATTCTCCAATTTAGAACTTCAACTTTTAGATCTGGTCTATCCTTTCCATCACTATTTTAAATCTAATAGAATTATGGTCGCTGGCCCCAAAGTGCTCCCCCATTGACACCTCAGTCACCTGCCCTGCCTTATTTCCCAAGAGTAGATCAAGTTTTGCACCTTCTCTAGCAGGTACATCCACATACTGAATCAGAAAATTGTCTTGTACACACTTAACAAATTCCCCTCCATCTAAACCCTTAACACTATGGCAGTCCCAGTCTATGTTTGCAAAGTTAAAATCTCCTACCATAACCACCTTATTATTCTTACAGATAGCTGAGATCTCCTCTCAAGTTTGTTTCTCAATTTCCCTCTGACTATTAGAGGGTCGATAATACAATCCCAATAAGGTGATCATCCCTTTATTATTTCTCAGTTCCACCCAAAAAACTTCCCTGGATGTATTTCCAGGAATATCCTCCCTCGGCACAGCTGTAATGCTATCCAAAACTGCCACTCCCCACCCCCTCGCCTCCCTATCTATCCTTCCTGTAGCATTGGTGTAGTATTGTGTACAGTTTTTGGTGCCATACTACAGGAAGAATGTGAATATGTTGGAGAGATTGTAGTAGAAATTTACAAGAATAGTCCAAGCAATGGGAGACCTCAAGACAAGGGGTCACGTTTTTAAGGTGAGAGGAGAGAGATTTAAAAAAGCTGTGAAGCAAAGTCTTTTTACATGGAGGGTAGTTCACATGTGGAATGAACTTCCTGAGGAAGTAGTGGATGTGGGTACAGTTACAATGTTTAAAAGACATTTGGATAGGAAAGGTTTGAAGGGATATGGGCCAGGAGCAGGCAGGTGGGACTAGTTTAGTTTGGGACTATGTTCGACATGGACTGGTTGGACTGAGGGGTCTCCTTACCTGCTGTATGGCTCTGTGAGAAAGTTCTGTTGTAGAATATAGAACATAGAACAGTACAGGTCCTTCAGCCCTTGATGTTGTGCCGACCGTTTATCCTGCTCTAAGATCATACTAACCTACATACCCTTTGTTTTACTATCATCCTTGTGCCTATTCAAGAATCACTTAAATATCCCAAATGTCTCTGACTCTACTACCACTGCTAGCAGTGCATTTCACTCTCTATGTAAAGAACCTACCTCTGACATCTCCCCTAAACCTTCCTCCAATCACATTAAAATTATGCCTCTCGTGATAGACATTTCCACCCTGGGTAAAATGTCTCTGGCTATCCACTCTATCTATGCTCTTATCATCTTGTACACCTCTATCAAGTCACCTCTCATCCTTCTTCACTCTAATGAGAAAAGCCCTAGCTCCCTCAACCTTTCTTCATAAGACATGCCCTCCAGTCCAGGCAGCATACTGGTAAATCTCCTTGTACCCACTCTACCCTTCCTATAATGAGGCGACCAGAACTAAACACAACATTCCAAGTGTGATCTAACCAGGGCTCTGTGGAGCTGCGGCATAACCTTGTGGCTGCTAATCTCAAGCCCCCTGCTAATGAAAGCCAACACACCATATGCCTCCTTAACAACCCTATCAACTTAAGTGGCAACTATGAACATGGACTCCAAGAACCCTCAGTTCCTCCACACTGCCAAGAATCTGCCTTTAACCCTGCATTCTGTGTTCAAATTCGACCTGCCAAAATGAATCACTTCACACTTTTCCAGGTTGAACTCCTGGAATTTCAGCCCAGTTCTGCATCCTGTCAATGTCTGGTTGCAACCTACAACAGCCCTCCACACTATCCACAACTCCACCAACCTTTGTGTCATCTGCAAACTTACTAACCCCCACACCCCCTTCCACTTCCTCATCCAAGTCATTTATAAAACTCACAAAGAGCAGAGGCCCCAGAACCGATCCCTGCGGAACACCACTGGTCACCAAGCTCCAGGCTGAATACGTTCCATCTACCACCACCTTCTGTCTTCTATGGGCCAGCCTATTCTGTATCCAGACAGCCAGACTTCCCTGTATCCCATGCCTCCATAAGGAATGATTGAAGAGTTTGGGACTGTCCTCCTTGGAGCAGAGAAGGCTAGAAGGAAATTTGATGGAAGTTTTCAAAATCATGAGGAGTCTAGGCAGAGTTGAGATGAAACACTGTGGTGCCATTGGGGGAAGGAATGAGAGCTAGAAGGTGCAGTTTTTAGCTAATTGTTTAAAGAAGCAATGGTGAGGCAAGTGGTTGAGGTTTCTGGAGTGCACTGCCTGAGAGTGTGCTGGGGGCAGGCTCAATCAATGCTTTCAACAGGACTTCAGACAAATATCTGTAGAATGAAAATGTGTAGGCCCATGGGGAAAGGTACAAGGCAAATTGTTCCCTCAGAGTGTCAACATAGACATGACTGACTGACAGGTCTCTGTACTCTAGGCATTCTGTGAATTTGTTACAGAATCTGCTTCCAACATCCTTTCAGGCAGTACCTTACAGAAAGTGAAAGTCATCAGGATCCAAAAGGATTCATTAGTGAAAGACAACTGGTGTTGAGTTAAATCTGAGGGTCATCGTGGCTCAGGTGATGGAGCGAGGTTGAGAGGGTAGGACCTTCAGACTGACTTCAGCCTGTCATTTAACCAGGAATTAAACCTGGGAATTAAGCCCCTGCTGTTGGTGTCACGTTATGTTACAGACAAGCTGCTGGCTAACTCAGCTACTGTGCTCCAGGCAACAACCCACTGTGTCAAGCAAACATTCTGTATTACCCCGTCTGACAGGGGGAGCTCTTTTCCACCCCCCACCCCCCTTACTCCCCTTCTGATGGGGGGAGCTCTCAGGTTTCTGTCATTCAGTTTCTCCTGTTTTCTCCATGTGCAGTCAGTTTGTGAAGTAGTTTTCCTTCACAGAATACCCAGTTATTTGAAGCCGATATTAACACACAGTGGGCCCCCCCTCACCAGCACTTTACCCAGCTGCTGTGCTCCAGTTGCCAGGATCCTGACCAGCCCCCTGGCCTATGAGGTGAGAACATCTTACTGCCTACATATCTCTATGGTTGTTTTTTTCCAGAAGCTGCTTGGAGCTAGGGCTTGTGTCTTTCTGTGCTCAATATGTGAAACTGCACACTTTAACCAGAGAGGAGCTTTAGGGAGGTCTATCATTGGTTTGGTTCCTCCTGAATTCCAGATATTCCCACAGTCTGAGTGTTGGACAGTCAATCCAATCCCAGCTCCAACTCAGTGACACTCCTTTATTGGCCAGTGGCTAATGTGAGGATCTGCCTCTGTGTTCCAGCACACACTGTCTAATAGCATCAGGGTCACATCTATCTGTGGCTTTTCTATAGCTGCTGGCTGACTGTGTGTGAACACTGCTGTATGTTTATACATTCATGTTTTATCATGATTTCTGTGTGTGTGTGTACATTTACACAAACCTGGAGCTGTCTCTCAAACGGCTTTGTGGCTGACCCTACAAACCCCATGAACTGCAGCAGTTGGAGAAGGCAGCTCGCCATAATCTCCAGGGTACCGAGGGATTGAAAGTAAATGCTGGCCCAGTGAGCTACATCCGCAGTCTGTAAATGAATAAAAGCAAAGTTGATGTCAGGCATCTTGAACTAATTGCTTCTCCTTCTCAGAACCAGGAGCAGCTGAAGGATGATGATTCTGAGCTGATTCTAAATGATGGTGATATCAGCTTATCATTTGGAGACTCTACCCTGGTCACGACTGACTCCAGCTACAGCAATGGTTCTGATCGCAGGAACCTCACTCAGAGTCTGGAAGATGCCCAGGAGCAGGATCAGGCCTGTGGTGGGCATGAGCTGGTCGTCCCAGTGAGAGACACTGAACCCATCCTGAACCTAAAGCTTACTGAGAACTCAGGGCCTCAGCTGCTGTAAGCTGCCAATCAGTGTTTCATCGACCCTGAGTACAACTTCTCCCTTGGCCAATACCATCTGCTCAGCCGAGATCGCACATGCACTCCAAATATTCTTCAGATTTTTAAGGGCTGCTATTTAATCTATTTTGGGTTATGGTGAATGATTGAACATTGCTCACAAGCAGAGATGATTTGTCATAGTTATTGATGTGAATCGGTTATATTTAAGACAAATTCGGCGTCCATTCAGTTCCTTATTAAATAATCTGTTTTATCACACCTACTATTAACATGAAGTCAAGTGATCAAGGGCTTTGTTCACTTACTGCTTGACTTTGATGACTTTGAACTAGGTTGAAATTTGTGGCACATTTCAGTAAGACTTATTTTATTGATATTTGTGAATCCTCTGATAGCTCATTCTATCCCCTCCTATTAAAGCAGGATCATCCTGGAGAGCCCATCATTCTTAGTGTGTTAGAATCAACACTTTGTACTACTCTCCCAGTCCCTGGTTCCAGATCTGCTTGGTTCAGCATGAAGATTTCTTGCTGTTGACTAGCACATTTTTGAATTTTAATGATGTCAGTGAGAATGAGATTTGGATTGAATTGAAGGGATCTGCATTGTTGATCAGTACAGTCACTGTTCACTTACAGCTCTGCACTGTATCATTCTCCTGTCATTCCTATCAACAAAGTTCCAGAGGACCAGTTTGACAGCAAAGTTACTTCCATCCTTCTTTGTGACCCTGTTATCAGAATGATTCAGTGAACAATGCACAGAGCACTGGTGTCCCATAGTCATTAACTGACAGGTTCAGCACAATCTCATCCCAACTCTTTACTCCCACACTGATCTCACAACTGATTCAGACCAGATCAATCGATATTCTGTCAAACACTGGTGTTACTGGAAATACTGTATTTTCTATGTACAAAACACCAAATGTAGAGAGTTAGGATGTAAGTTGAAAGGTAGGACCCTGATATTGTAGAGTATAACAGCCTCGAGAGAATTATAGTCATGTTGTTATTAGAGTGTAGCTGGAGTTTGGTGAAACGGGGGCCTCAAGGTGTAAGTCTTAGGAAATAATTCAATCTCAAATCTAATCTATCCTTTAATTTAGCAGTCAAGATTAGAGTGGTGCTGGAAAAACACAGCAGGTCAAGCAGCATCCGATGAGCAGGAAAATCGACGTTTCAGGCAAGAGCCCTTCATCACTGCAGCATCACTCTAACCTTGACTCTGATCTCCAGCATCTGCAGTCCTCAATTTCACCCTCTTTAATTTAACAGTTAACTAAAAGTTGCTGTTTTGATTGGGTGCAGTTTATTTGCAGCTTTCAAATAAGAATTTACAGGTACTAAGCTGAAGCTAGTTAATTATATAACTGGTTCATTAGATAACTAAATAACTGGTTCATTCCAATTCCCAAACCCTTGAATTAGGAGCCATGAAAAGAGGGCTCCTTCAGTACTGCCTTCTCTGTACTGGAATGCTGTCTTATTGAATTGGAGAGTAGCCAGAGTTTGGTGAAAGAGGTGGGAGCTGATCACTATGTCCTTTTGTCTCATTGGTTAGCACTTCTGCTCTTCAATATTGGGCAAGTCAAAGCTGCTGATTGGGTGAGCCCAGATAATGAGTATTTATACCGTTATTATTGATTACAAAGTTTTTTTGTGGTTTATAGCTTATTTTCTGTTTTAACAAGGTATAGGGAAGAAGGGCTCTGAAATTAATGACATTATTTGATTTGAAGAGGCCTTTGAAGGTTTAATGCAGCTCCCGAAAGCCCCAGGTTTCAGAGCTGGGGGGTGCCAGCAGGAGGGTGTCAGCGAGGGACACGTTGGAGCATCTATGAAGCTGGGAGTAGCACGGATAGCACATACAGAGAGATGGTCACACTGCAGGCGAAACCTCGATAGGCAGAAAGGGAATGGGTAACCACCAGGCTGAGTGAAAGGGCTAGGCAGACAGCCGAGGAACCCCATGTGACTATCCCACAGATGTACCACTTTGGATAGTGTTGAGGGGGAATGGCCTCTCGGGAGAACTCAGTAACAGCCAAATTCATTGCAGCACAGCTGGCTCTGCTGTGAGAGAGAAGAGGAGAAAATGTGGGAATGCAATAGTTACAGGGGTTTCGATTGTAAGGGGAGCAGATAGGTGTTTCTGTGGCTGCAAACGAGACTCCAGGATGGTGTGTCACCTCCCTGTGCTGGGGTTAAGGGTGTCTCAGAGATCTACAGGCCATTCTGGAGCAGAAGGTGTGGTTGTGGTACACATCAGTACCAAAGAGATAGTGAGGGAAAAATAAGGTTTTAAAAGCTAAGTATAGGGACTTGGGAAATGAGTTGGAAAATAGGACCCCTAAGATAGTGATGTCAAGATAACTATCAGTGCAACGTGGTAATCAGAGGAGAAACAGCAGGATATATCAGTTGATAATGTGGTGGAAAAATGGTGCAAGGGGGAGGGTTTCAGATTTCTAGCAGGGAGGTGGTGGGACCACTACAAACTGGACAGGTTACACTGGGCAGGACAGGGACTGATGTCTTAGGGCAAATATTTGGTATTGAGGTTGGTGTAAGTTTAAACTCGAACGGCAGAGAGGGCAGGGGTTGGGAATCTAAACAGGGTGAGAAGGGAAAGAGAAACCCGATGGTAATAAAAGAGAGAACTATACAATGCAAAAATGGTAGACAGGGTAATTAAGGGCAAAGGCCACATAGAGCCAGAATGCAAAGAGACATCAGAATGATTTTAAAAAAGCAAAAGGAAAGGAGGGAAGGAACAGGTGAATGTAGAACCCTTGGGAAATGATTCTGGAAAGATAGTTATGGGGAACAAGGAAATGGCAGAGAAGCTAAACATATTTTACGTCAGTCTTGACAGTGCAAGATATTTGGACCATCTCATTAATACTAAAGGTTACAGGGGAAGAATTAAGTAACATCACCATCACTAGGCAAGCACAATTAGACAAACTAATGGGGTTAAAGGCAGATAGATCCTCAGATACTGAAGGCTTGCATCTTTGTATTCTAAAAGAAACAGTTACAGAGATAGTGGATGCTTTGGTTGTGATTTTCTGAAAATGTTTGGATTGTGGAGAAGTATCAGCAGATTGGAAAGCTGCTAATGTGACAGCCCCATTCAAAAGGGAGGAAGGCACAAAGCAGGTAACAATAGGAAGATCAGCCTGACATCTCTTGCCAAAAAGGTAACAGAATCAATTATTAAGGAAGTACTAGCAGAACATCTGGAAAGTCATAATCTACTCAATTAGAGGCAGCATGGCCTCGTGAAAGGGAAATTGTGTCTTGACTAATTTATTTGAGTTTTTTTGAGGAAGTCTCAACCAGAGAGGATACAAGGGAGCCAGTAGATGTATTGCATTTGGACTTGCAGAAGGCATTCGACAAAGTACCTCACAGAAAGTTGTCATAAGATAACAGCCCTCTGTATGGAAGGCAGTATGTCGTCACAGTTAGAGACTTGGCTAATGGGCAGGAAACAGCAAGTGGGATTAGAAATTGTTTCAGGTTGGTCACCCATCATCAGTGAGATTCCACAAGGAACAATACTGGGACTGCAACTGTTTACGATTATATATTAATGACCTGGAGGAAGAAAGTGAATGAACTGCAGTCATATTTGTAGACAACACAAAAATAGGTGGAAAGGCAGGTTGTGAGAGGGATACAAACAGTTTACAGAGAGATGGTGATGGGTAATATAGGGCATGGGAATGGAGTATAACATGGGAAACTGAAGATAATCATCTTGGAAGGGAGAGCAAAAGAACAGGGTAATATTTAAATAGAAACTGTAGGAAGAGCAATACAAAGGGACTTGAGGGGAACTTGTACAGGAAACACAGAAAGCTAGCACCCAGGGGCAGCAGGGAATGCGGAAGATAATAGAATGTTGGACTTTATTTCAAGGGGATTGGAGTATAAGAGCAGGGAAATCTTACTGCAACTGTACAAGGTGCTGGGGAGACCACATCTGGAACACTGTGACCAGTTTTGGTCCCTTTATTTAGGGAAAGATATCATTTCATTGAGACAGTTCAGAGAACGTTCACTATCCTGGTATGAAGGAATTGTTTTATGAGTAAATATTAAACCGGCTGGGACTCTACTCACTATAGTTTAGAAGAATGAGAGGTTTCAGTGAGATCACCAAAAGGATTCTTAAGGGGCTTGACAGGGTCAATACTGAGAGGATGTTTCCCCTCATGGGAAGAGTCTAGAACCAGCGGGCACAGTCTCAAAATAAAGGGGCACCACATTGGGACTGAGATGGGTAAGAATAACTTAGAGTCAGAGAGATGTTTAGCATGGAAACAGACTCTTTGGTCCAACTCGCCCATGCCGACCAGATACCCTAAATTAATCTAGTCCCATTTGCCAGCACTTGGCCAATGTCCCGTCAAACCCTTCATATTCATTAGAATCCCTACTGGGTGGAAACAGGCCCTTTGACCCAACCAGTTCACACCAACCCTCCAAAGAGTATCCCACCCAGACCCATTCCCTATATTTACCCCTGATTCATGAGCATATCCTATAGGTCTCTGAACACTACGGGCAATTTAGCATGACCAATTCACCTGGCCTGTCCATCTTTGGATTGTGGGAGGAAACTGGAGCATCCGGAGGAAACCCACACAGACACTGAGAGAATGTGCAAACTCCACAGAGAGAGTCACCCAAGGCTGGAATCGAACCCCGACCCCTGGTGCTGTGAGGCAGCAGTGCTAACCACTGAGCCACCATGCTGCCTCTCCAGATGCCTCTTAAATGTTGTAATTATACCAGCCTCCACCACTTCCTCAGGCAGCTCATTCCATACACTGACCACCCTCTTGCTCCTTAGGTCCCTTTTAAATTTTTGTCTGCTCACCCTAAACTTAACCCCTCTTGTTCTGGATGCCCCCACACCAGGGAAAAGGCTGTTTACTTATCCTATCCATGCCCCTCATGATTCTATAAGGTCACCCCTCGGCCTCCAATGGCCCTGGGAAAACAGCCGCAGCCTATTCAGCCTCTCCCTATAGCCTAACCCCACTCCCCCCCCACCCCAAAAAACCTGGCAATATCTTAGTAAATCTTTTCTGAACTCTTTCTAGTTTCACAACATCCTTCTGAATAGGAGGTTCTCTGAGGATTGAGAGTCTTTGGAACTCCTTGCCACTGAGCTGGGGGAGGGCAGAGTCTTTGTGTATATTTAAGGCTGAGATAGATTCATGATTAGTCGGGGAAAGGCAGGAAAGTGCACCTGAGGGATATCAGGTCAGCTATGATCCTATTGATTGGCTGAGCTGGCAAATGGACTGATCCTGTTCCAATTTCTTCTTGTCTCACTGTTGCACTCTAACAGTTAGAATCATACAGTTCAGAAGAGGCCCTTTGCCCCATCATGTCTATACTTTCCCAAAACACACTACCGCCTCCACTAGTTCTACCTTCTAGCGCTTGGCCCATACCCTTGAATGTTATGACATTTCAGGTGCTCATCCAAGTCCTTTTTAAAAGTTGTGAGGCTCCTGCCTCCACCACCCCCCCCCCCCCCCCCCCCAGCCAGTGCATTCCAGATTCCCACTACCCTCCGAGAGAAAAAGGTTTTTTCTCAAATCCTCTCTAAACCTTCTGCCTTTCACTTTTTAAAATGGTTCCCCTTGTTATTGAACCTTCAAGTAGGGGTAACAGCTACTTCCTATCCACCCTGTCCATGTCCCTCTTAATCTTTTCCACCTCGAACAGGTCCCCCTCAACCTTTTGTGCTCCAAAGAAAACAACTTGAACTTATCCAGCCTCTCTTCATTAGCTAACCTGGTCCATCCCAGGCAATGTTCTGGTGAATCTCTTCTGCACCCTGTCCAGCACAATTACATCCTTCCTATAGTGTAGCGAGCAGAACTGCACACAGTACTCCAGCTGTAGCGTGACCAAAGTCCCATACAGCACCCACACGACCTCCCTGTTCTTACAAACTAGATGTCGTCTGATAAAGGCAAGGATCTCTAATACCTTCTTAATTACCCAATTAACCTGACCTGCCACCTTCAGGGGTTGGTGGACAAGCATCTCTGGACTTCAGAGTGTCCTGCTATTCATGGAATATTCCCTTGTCTTGTTACTACTTCCAAAATGTATCACCTCACACTTGTCAGGATTAAATTGCATTTGACCAATCCATTTATATCCTTCTGTAATTTAACACTTCCTTCTTACTGTCAATCACTTGACCAATCATTGTGCCATCCACAAATTTAGATCTATCCATCAAGTTGGTGGCAGCACAGAAGGAGGTGTTCTAGGTCCTGGCTCTCCAGCACAGTAGGTGGTGTTCTAGGTCCTGGTTCTCCAGCACAGTAGATGGTGTTCTAGGTCCTGGCTCTCCAGCACAGTAGGTGATGTTCTAGGTCCTGGCTGTCCAGCACAATAGGTGGTGTTCTAGGTCCTGGCTCTCCAGCACAGAAGGAGGTGTTCTAGGTCCTGGCTCTCCAGCACAGAGGGAGGTGTTCTAGGTCCTGGCTCTCCAGCACAGTAGGTAGTGTTCTAGGTCCTGGCTCTCCAGCACAGTAGGTGGTGTTCTAGGTCCTGGCTCTCCAGCACAATAGGTGGTGTTCTAGGTCCTGGCTCTCCAGCACAGAAGGAGGTGTTCTAGGTCCTGGCTCTCCAGCACAGAAGGAGGTGTTCTAGATCCTGGCTCTCCAGCACAGTAGGAGGTGTTCTAGGTCCTGGCTCTCCAGCACAATAGGTGGTGTTCTAGGTTCTGGCTCTCCAGCACAGAAGGAGGTGTTCTAGGTCATGGCTCTCCAGCACAGAAGGAGGTGTTCTAGATCCTGGCTCTCCAGCGGAGTAGGAGGTGTTCTAGGTCCTGGCCCACCAGCACAGAAGGAGGTGTTCTAGATCCTGGCTCTCCAGCGGAGTAGGAGGTGTTCTAGGTCCTGGCTCTCCAGCACAGTAGGAGGTGTTCTAGATCCTGGCTCTCCAGCACAGTAGGTGTTCTAGGTCCTGGCTCTCCAGCACAGTAGGAGGTGTTCTAGATCCTGGCTCTCCTGCGGAGTAGGAGCTGCTCTAGGTCCTGGCTCTCCAGCACAGTAGGTAGTGTTCTAGATCCTGGCTCTCCAGCACAGAAGGAGGTGTTCTAGATCCTGGCTCTCCAGCGGAGTAGGAGGTGTTCTAGTTCCTGGCTCTCCAGCACAGTAGGTGGTATTCTAGGTCCTGGCTCTCCAGCACAGAAGGAGGTGTTCTAGATACTGGCTCTCCAGCGGAGTAGGAGGTGTTCTAGGTCCTGGCTCTCCAGCACAGAAGGAGGTGTTCTAGATCCTGGCTCTCCAGCACAGTAGGAGGTGTTCTAGATCCTGGCTCTCCAGCACAGTAGGAGGTGTTCTAGATCCTGGCTCTCCAGCACAGTAGGAGGTGTTCTAGGTCCTGGCTCTCCAGCGGAGTAGGAGATGTTCTAGATACTGGCTCTCCAGCACAGTAGGAGGTGTTCTAGATCCTGGCTCTCCAGTACAGTAGGAGGTGTTCTAGATCCTGGCTCTCCAGTACAGTAGGAGGTGTTCTAGATCCTGGCTCTCCAGTACAGTAGGAGGTGTTCTAGATCCTGGCTCTCCAGCGGAGTAGGAGGTGTTCTAGGTCCTGGCTCTCCAGCACAGAAGGAGGTGTTCTAGATCCTGGCTCTCCAGTACAGTAGGAGATGTTCTAGATCCTGGCTCTCCAGCACAGTAGGAGGTGTTCTAGGTCCTGGCTCTCCAGCACAGAAGGTCTGTAATGCTGAACATTCCACTTCCTTATTGTGCATCCCCCAAGCCCAACATTCTCATCTACATCCTTAATTAATATCACAGACAATAAGGGAATCAGCCCTGATCCTTGCGGTACACCGGACTCCATTCACATAAAATGCCTCTTACCACCACCCTCTGCCTTCTGTCACTAAGCCAATTTTGGATCCTCCTTGCCAAGATATCCTGAATCTCATTCTCTATCAGTATCCTCTGCATCCCTCTCTATCATGTCCTCATCAAAGGACTTTCTGAAATCCATATAAACTACATCAACTGTACCACCCTCATTTATACACCTGGTCACCTTGAAAACTTCCATCAGATTTTTTCGGCTCCTTCTGACAAAGCCATGCTGACTATCCTTGATCTAACCTTGCCTCTCTAAGTGGAGATTAACTTCCTCCTTCCCTATTTTCTCACTAGTTTTTCGACTCACTGGTCTATAGTTCATTGATTGATCTGTCCCACCCTTCTTGTAAAGTGGAATCACATTAGCACTTTTCCATCCCTCTGGCACCTCCTCTGTGGCCACTGTTTTAAAAATTTGAGTCAAGGTCTTTGTATTTTCCACCCTCGTCTCTCACGTCAACTTGGGATACAACTCATTCAGACCCTGGGAATTTGTTCACTTTTAGATCCACCTAAACCTCCAACACCTCTTTGAATTGATTGCAATATCGCCAAATGTGTAGATGATACTAAGCTGGGTGGCAGTGTGTGCTGTGAGGAGGATGCTAAGAGGCTGCAGGGTGACTTGGACAGACTGGCAGAGTGGGCAAATACTTGGCAAATGCAATATAATGTGGATTAATGTGTGGTTATCCACTTTGGTCGCAATAACAGGAAGGCAGATGATTATCTGAATGGTGACAGTTTAGGAAAAGGTGAGGTGCAACAAGACCTGGGTGTCATAGTGGAACAGTCATTGAAGGTTAGTATGCAGGTGCAGCAGCTAGTGAGGAATGCTAATGGCATGCTGGCCTTCATAGCGAGAGGATTTGAGTATCACAGTAAGGATGTCTTGCTGCAGTTATACCATGCCTTGGTGAGGCCACACCTTGAGTACTGTGTGCAGTTTTGGTCTCCTAATCTGAGGAAGGATATTCTTGTTATTGAGTGAGTCCAGTGAAGGTTCACCAGACTGATTCCCGGGATGGCAGGACTGACAGATGAGGAAAGACTGGATCGACTGGGCTTGTACTCACTGGAATTTAGTAGAATGAGGAGGAGGGATTTCACAGAAACATCTAAAATCCTGATTGGACTGGACAGGCTAGATGTGGGATGAATGCTCCTGATATTGGGGAAGTCCAGCACTAACGGTCACAGTCTAGTTGGGGCCAGTTCATTGGATATATTCAAGAGGGAGCAGGACATGGCCCCTGTGGCTAAAGGGATCAGGGGGTTTGGGGAGAGGGCGGGAATGGGACACTGAGATTGCATGGTCAGCTATGATCATACTGAATGGTGGGGCAGGCTCGAAGGGCCAAATGACCTACTGTGACACCTGTCTTCTGTTTCTATGATACTGCTGTGGTTCTGGAGTCACATGTAGACCAGGCCGGGGAAGAGCAAGAAATTTCTGTCCCTAAAGGACATGAATGAAGCTGGTGGATTTTTACTGTAATCAATGATTATTCATTAGTCATCATCTCTGAGATAGTAGTCATGATTTGGAGATGCCGGTGTTGGACTGGGGTGTACAAAGTTAAAAATCACACAACACCAGGTTATAGTCCAACAGGTTTAATTGGAAACACACTAGCTTTCGGAGCGATAACCCTGATGAAGGTGCGTCGCTCTGAAAGCTAGTGTGTTTCCAATTAAACCTGTTGGACTATAACCTGATGTTGTGTGATTTTTAACTCTCTGAGATAAGCTTTCAATTCCAGATTGATTTTAATTTAAATTCTATCAATCAGCTGCTGTGGTGGGATTTGAATCCATTGCCTTCAGAGAAGTAGCCTGAGACTCCGGATCATTTATCCTATGACAGTATCATTACACTGCTAGCCGCAATTGTATAGTCTGAGTCATTCATATTATGATCTGGTTGTAAATACCTAAGGCACCAGTACAGATCCTTGGAGCAATCCACTGATCACAACTTGCCAAATATCCCCTTTATTCATTCTCTCATTATTCTGTCCTTTAATTTTCAATCCATGGTAGCTCACTGCTGCCTCACAGCTCCAGGGACCCAGGTTCGATTTCAGCCTCGGGTGGCTGCCTTTGCACATTCTTCCCGTGTCTGCGTGGATTTCCTCCGGGTGCTCCACTTTCCTCCCACAATCTAAAAATGTGTAGGCTAGATGGATTGGCCATGCTAACTTGCACATAATGTCCAGGGATATGCAGATTTGGTGGATTAGCCATGGGAAATACAGGGTTACAGGGAGAGGGTAGTAGAGTAGGTCTGAGTAGGATGCTCTTTGGAGGGCTGAATGGTGTGCTTCCACATTGTAGGGATTCTATGTTATATCAGTCTGCGCATCTTCTCGAATTCTGTCCTTGCATTCGAAATAAACAGAGATTTGAAAAATTCATTTAACACTTTCCCAATACCCTCCATTCATGTGCAGATTTCCCCCTGGTCCCAAATAGCCACTCCCCTTTCCTCGATTATTCTATTACCCTGAGTATGCTTCCAGAATTGAGATTCTGCTTTATCTTGCAGCCAGTATTTTCACATGCCCTTTCATTGTTTTCCGAATTGCTTTCTTGTGTTGCACCCACATTTCCTGTACTCCTCCAGGACCTCTGTTGATTTGCTCCTCTTGTACCTGTTAGACCCTCTTTTCCACTTCATCCAGTCCTAAATATCCCAGGGGTTCTATGGGGACCTTGCTCCTAAATTTTACCCTGAAGGGAAAATGTTGGGCTTGTACTCCCCTAGTACCCTTCTGATAGCCTCCCAATGTTCTGTAGATTTTCCCTCAAGTCGCTGTTCTCAGTTTATTTCCTGCTGATTTTTAATAAAATCTGCCTTACTTCATCTTTTTCCTTTTTCCATAACAAACTTCAAACATAGTGTTGTATCACTATCACTGAGTTACTCCCCACTGTCACCTCATTCCCAAGAATTCGGCACAGCATTGCATCATCCCTTGTAAGACCATCAACCTGTTGATGTGAAAAGCTCAAGGAATCTGTCCCCTTTATATGATGATTATCCCAATTAATATTGAGGTAATTGAATTCCCGAATATAATTGCCCAGTTTTATTTTTACATACCTTAGTGAATTGATTACATATCTGCTCCTCAAATACCTGCTCATTGTTGGGGACAGTGTGATGGCCATTTTTTTTTATTCCAAAGTTCTACCCACAAATCCTCATTTGGTGACTCTTCCGAGATATCATCCCTCCTTACTACAGTAACTGACTCACTAATAATTCAACACAAGCTGCCCTCCTGCACACTCCCTTGTCCTGCCTGAATATCCTCCATCCCAGAATGTTCAATTGCCAGTTTTAGTACAAGAGAACAAAGAAAATTACAGCACAGGAACAGGCCCTTCGGCCCTCCACGCCTGTGCCGATCCTGATCCTCTATCTGAACCTGTCACCTATTTTCTAAGGATCTGTATCCCTCTGCTCTCTGTCCATTCATGTATCTGTCTAGATACATCTTAAATGACACTATCGTGTTCACCTCTACCACCTCCACTGGCAACGCATTCCAGGCCCCCACCACCTTCTGTTTCACTAACTTCCCACGCATATCTCCCTTACACCTTTCCCCTCTCACCTTGAACTCATGACCCCTAGTAATTGAGTCCTCCACTCTGGGAAACAGCTTCTTGCTATCCACCCTGCCTACACCTCTCATGATTTTGTAGACCTCAATCAGGTTCCCCCTCAACCTCTATCTTTCTAATGAAAATAATCTTGATCTACTCAACCTCTCCCCATAGCTAGCACCCTCCATATCAGGCAACATCCTGGTGAACCTCCTCTGCACCCTGTCCAAAGCATCCACATCCTTTTGGTAATGTGGCGACCAAAACTGTATGCAGTATTCCAAATGTGGCCGAACCAAAGTGTTATACAACTGTAGCATAACATGACAACTCTTGTACTCAATACCCCGTCTGATGAAGGAAAGCATGCCGTATGCCTTCTTGACCACTCTATTGACCTGCGTTGCCACCTTCAGGATACAATGGACCTGAACACCTCGATCTCTCTACGTTAATTTTCCCCAGGACTTTTCCATTTACTGTATAGTTCGCTCTTGAATTGGATTTTCCAAAATGCATCACCCTTGCATTTGCCCAGATCGAACTCCATCTGCCATTTCTCAGCCCAACTCTCCAATCTGCTGCATTCTCTGACAGTCCCCTTCATGATCTGCTACTCCACCAATCTTAGTGTCATCTGCAAATTTGCTAATGAGGCAACCTACACGTTCCTCCAGATCATTTATGTATATCACAAAGACAGTGGTCCCAGCACGGATCCCTGTGGAACACCACTGGTCACAGGTCTCCATTTTGAGAAACTCCCTTCCACCACTACTCTCTGTCTCCTGTTGCCCAGCCAGTTCTCTATCCATCTAGCTAGAACACCCTGGAGCCCATGCAACTTCACCTTCTTCATCAGCCCAGCATGGGGAACCTTATCAAATGCCTTACTGAAGTCCATGTCTATGACATCTACATTCCCTTCCCTCATTAATAAACTTTGTCACCTCTTCAAAGAATTCTATTAGGTTTGTAAGACATGATATTCCCTCCACAAAACCATGCTGCCTATCACTGATGAGCCCACTCTCTTCCAAATGTAAATAGATCCATCTCTCAGTACCTTCTCCAGCAGCTTCCCTACCACTGATGTCAGGCTCACCGGTCTGTAGTTACCTGGATTATCATTGCTATCCTTCTTAAACAAGGGGACAACATTAGGAATTCTCCAGTCCTCCGGGACCTCCCGTGTGCTCAAGGATTCTGCAAAGATATCTGTTAAAGTCCCAGCTATTTCCTCTCTCACTTCCCTCAGTCACCTGGGATAGATCCCATCCAGGCCTGGGGACCTCTGGCAGTTGTACTCCATCTTTAAACCAAATCTTTTTAACAATCTACAAGATGCACTGCAAAATTTCACCAAAGATCCTCAGATAGCACCTTCCATACCCACAACTACTTACAGCAATACATTGGAACACCACCCCCTGCAAGTTCCCCTCCAAGCCACTCACTGTCCTGACTTGGAAACATATCACCGTTCCTTCACTGTCACTGGGTCAGAATCCTGGAATTCCCTCCCTAAAGGCATTGGGGGTCAACCTACAGCACATGGACTGCAACGGTTCAACAAGGCAGCTCACCCCCACCTTCTCAAGGGGCAATTAGGGACGGGCATTAAATATTGGCCCAGCCAGTGACACCCACATCCCATGAATACATTTGTTAAAAAAGGGCTGAGCAGATTCTTCATTTGAATAGTAATGAATGAAGAGCTTTCTGAAAGGTGGGAATTATAAAAATAAGGAGGATTAGGCAACTGGATGATGTGGGTTGCAGGTGACAGGCGAGGAATGGAGGCAGCTTGAAGCTCACATCTCTTGTGAGTTGTGTGCTGCAGGTATCAGTATTAGTAATAGTATTAGTATCAGTATTAGTAATAGTATTAGTATCAGTATTAGTAATAGCTGGCACTAAGGAATTGACAGATTGCAAAACCTCCACCTCGTGAATTCAGTGCTGTCTGTGATTGTTGGATTCTGTGAGTGAGACATTTGTAGAGCATATTTGAAGATTGTGTGTCTTTCTCCTTATGCCCCAGTTCATTCGTATATACAATAGAAACACGTTCCCTTTTATCTTTCCACAGTCTGCTTTACACTGTTTTGGTGCCGTGAGTGAATTATCTGGGTTTTTTATTTAAGTGGTTTAGTGAAGTTAATTAAGTGAGGATGAGCGTGTGTGCCACACGATACACTTTCCTGAGGGAGCTTGGACATAGACAGGACTCTGACAATATTTAGAGCTGGAAATGTATTTCTGAGGCTGTGAAATGTAACTGACTGTGATGGTTCAAGTTTCCTGATCCATAAATTGGACTAACAATGGGTTTGTGTGTGAGGCATTTGTCATTCTGCATTTCTGTGACATTTTTATTTTCTTTGACTGTAATAAAACTAATTGTAAATATCCATAAATTAACATGGTGATTGTTTTGGAAAATAAATTCACGCATTTGTTTCAAAAAGAAATTGTGTTTGGAAAAGATTTTTTTTAACTTCAATCTTTAGTTACTGCAGTGGGATGGTAGGGGCTGAGATACAAATACTGGGGTGGGGGTGAGGTAGCTGGGAATGTGATAGGTAGATGAAGGAACTGAAGGTGATAGGCTGGAGAAGAGGATGGAGCAGATAGGTGTGGAAGAAGATAGACAGCACAGTTTAAGAGGGCAGTGCTGGGTTGGAGGGTTGGATCTGGGATGAGGTGGGCGGACGGGAAATGAGGAAACTGGTGTTGTCGACATTGATGCTGTGTAGTTGGAGGGTCCTAAGGTAGAAGATGAGACATTCTTTCTCCAGGCGTGGCTGGCTAGGATTTGGTGATGGAGGAGGCCTAGGACTTGCATGTCCTTGGCAGAGTGGGAGGGGGGGTTGAAGTGATCGGCCACAGGGCGGTGGGGTTGTTTGGTGCAAGTGTCCTGGAGATGTTCCCTGAAACATTCCGCGAGTTGGTGTCCTGTCTCCCTGATGTAGAGGAGATCACATCGAGAGAAACAGACACCGTAGATAAGGTGTATGGATGTGCAGGAAAATCTCTGCCGGTTGTGGGGGATGGGTCCTTGGACAGAGGTGAGGGTGGAGGAGTGGGCGCAAGTTTTTAACCTTTTGTGGTGACAGGGGAAGATGCCAGGAGGTGAGGGTGGATGTGGGTGGTGTGGACCTAACGAGGGAGTCACAAAGGGAATGGTTTCTGCGGAACGCTGATAAGGGTGGGGAGAGAAATACCTCTCTGGTGGTGGGGTCAGTTTATAGGTGGTGGAAATGGCGGAAGATGATGCGATGTATCCGGAGGTTGGTGGGATGGAAGGTGAGGAACAGGGAGGTCTATCTTTGTTGCTATTGGAGAAATGGGGTTCAAGGGGGGAAGTGCAGGAAGTGGAGGAGATACGGTGGAGTGCATTGTTAATCACGTGGGAGGGGAAATTGCGATCTTTAGAAGAACACGACAAACCAGGCAGCATCAGGAGGTGGAGAAGTCAATGTTTTGGGTGTAACCCTTCAGGAGTCAGGGTGGGGGGCTGCAGATAAAGCGGGGGGGGGGAGGGGGTGTGGTGAGGTATGAATAAGTGAATACAGGTAGGGGGTACAACTTGGTTGATTTGGTGGGATGAATTCGGTTCGTAGCTGGGAGGAAGGGAGTCGGGGGATGGGGAGGGAGGTTATTTGAAATTGAATGTTGAGTCCTCCGGACTGTAGGCTTCCGAGGCGGAAGATGAGGTGTTGCTTCTCCAATTTGTGGTTTTGTTCGACGTGGCAATGGAGGAGGCCAAGGATGGTCCTGTCGGAAAGGGAGTGGGAAAGGGAATTTAAAATGGGCAGTGACTGGGAGGTCCAGTCAGCCCCTGTGGGCCCGGCTGAGATGCTCGGTGAAATACGCCCTTTACCTGCCGCTCCCCGAACACCCATCTCCTGCTCTGAAGACGGGTTACATCCAAACTGTTAACTTCTCCACCTCCTGATGCTGCCTGCCTTGCTGTGCTCCCCCAGCCTCCTGCCTGTCCCTCCTGATGCTGCCTCCCTTGCTGTGCTCCCCCAGCCTCCTGCCTGTCCCTCCTGATGCTGCCTCCCTTGCTGTGTTCCCCCAGCCTCCTGCCTGTCCCTCCTGATGCTGCCTGCCTTGCTGTGTTCCCCCAGCCTCCTGCCTGTCCCTCCTGATGCTGCCTGCCTTGCTGTGTTCCCCCAGCCTCCTGCCTGTCCCTCCTGATGCTGCCTGCCTTGCTGTGTTCCCCCAGCCTCCTGCCTGTCCCCCCTGATGCTGCCTGCCTTGCTGTGTTCCTCCAGTCTCCTGCCTGTCCCTCCTGATGCTGCCTGCCTTGCTGTGCTCCCCCAGCCTCCTGCCTGTCCCCCCTGATGCTGCCTGCCTTGCTGTGTTCCTCCAGCCTCCTGCCTGTCCCTCCTGATGCTGCCTGCCTTGCTGTGCTCCCCCAGCCTCCTGCCTGTCCCCCCTGATGCTGCCTGCCTTGCTGTGTTCCTCCAGCCTCCTGCCTGTCCCTCCTGATGCTGCCTGCCTTGCTGTGTTCCTCCAGCCTCCTGCCTGTCCCTCCTGATGCTGCCTGCCTTGCTGTGTTCCCCCAACCTCCTGCCTGTCCCTCCTGATGCTGCCTGCCTTGCTGTGTTCCTCCAGCCTCCTGCCTGTCCCTCCTGATGCTGCCTGCCTTGCTGTGTTCCTCCAGCCTCCTGTCTGTCCCTCCTTTTGCTGCCTGCCTTGCTGTGTTCCTCCAGCCTCCTGCCTGTCCCCCCTGATGCTGCCTGCCTTGCTGTGTTCCCCCAGCCTCCTGCCTGTCCCTCCTGATGCTGCCTGCCTTGCTGTGTTCCCCCAGCCTCCTGCCTGTCCCCCCTGATGCTGCCTGCCTTGCTGTGTTCCCCCAGCCTCCTGCCTGTCCCTCCTGATGCTGCCTGCCTTGCTGTGTTCCCCCAGCCTCCTGCCTGTCCCCCCTGATGCTGCCTGCCTTGCTGTGTTCCCCCAGCTTCCTGCCTGTCCCTCCTGATGCTGCCTGGCTTGCTGTGTTCCCCCAGCCTCCTGCCTGTCCCTCCTGATGCTGCCTGCCTTGCTGTGTTCCCCCAGCCTCCTGCCTGTCCCTCCTGATGCTGCCTGGCTCGCTGTGTTCCCCCAGCCTCCTGCCTGTCCCTCCTGATGCTGCCTGGCTCGCTGTGTTCCCCCAGCCTCCTGCCTGTCCCTCCTGATGCTGCCTGCCTTGCTGTGTTCCCCCAGCCTCCTGCCTGTCCCTCCTGATGCTGCCTGCCTTGCTGTGTCCCTCCAGCCTCCTGCCTGTCCCTCCTGATGCTGCCTGGCTTGCTGTGTTCCCCCAGCCTCCTGCCCGTCCCTGCTGATGCTGCCTGCCTTGCTGTGTTCCTCCAGCCTCCTGCCTGTCCCTCCTGATGCTGCCTGGCTTGCTGTGTTCCCCCAGCCTCCTGCCTGTCCCTCCTGATGCTGCCTGCCTTGCTGTGTCCCTCCAGCCTCCTGCCTGTCCCTCCTGATGCTGCCTGCCTTGCTGTGTTCCTCCAGCCTCCTGCCTGTCCCTCCTGATGCTGCCTGCCTTGCTGTGTTCCTCCAGCCTCCTGCCTGTCTACTTTGGATTCCAGCATCTGCAGGTTTTCATGTCTCTAACCAGTTTGGAAAATTATTGCACATGGGGAAAGGAATGTTGTTTCTTGTACCTTTTATCAATCTTCAGGAGCTGGCCGATGGTTTTCTTTAGTATCCAAACGGGAAGATAGTTACTTATTTGCACAAAAAAAAACTGAGTTAAATAAGATTAGCCAGGCATAGAGGGGCTAGTGGCCTGAAATGAGTGAAACTGCTGAATTCCAGGCCACTATTTCTGTGATTGATCCAGTCTCTGTGCTGCTGAGCTGTAGCTGAATGGTGGATATTGCAGGATGTTCCGGACAGGAAGAGTTTCCTGCACTGTTCCAGGATGCAATCGGTGGATAATTTATTAGCAGGTTTCAAGAAATGGTTAATAGACAAAAAATGGAGGGTGGGGATAAATGTGCCATTTTCAAGTTGGATCAGTGCTGGGACCCAAGTTATTTGCAGGTTAATGACATAGACAACAAGGCAAGAGTAATGGATCTACGAAATAATGGTCAGCAGGAATGTAAGCTGTGCAGAGGATACAAGGAGCTGATGTGAGTGGATAACAAGCTGGTGAATGGAGTATTGTCTGGGCTTCTGTTAAAGTATCCACTTATTTCATGAGAATAGCAAAGCAGAATACCTTTTAAAAGAGGTGAACCTTTCAACATGTGATGGTCACAGAGAGCTGTCTGTACGCAAACAGTAAACATACAAGCACAGCAAGCGATCAGGAACAGGACAGGCTCATTGGCCTGTATTACAAGGGATTAGAGGACAGGGGTAAGGAAATCTAGCTCCAATTGTACAGGGCTTTGGTGAGAGTTGATCTGGAATACGGTGTGCCGCTCTCCTTCCCTGATTTAGGATACACCAGCTCCACAGACGGTGCAGGTGAAGGCTCACTCAGTTGCTCCTTGGGATGCAGGGGGCTTTGTTCCAGCAGCCTTCCACTGTGTCATTGATGGTTTGAGCTGTGGTGATGGGCTGTGTTAAACATCACCTCGTGTATTTCAGGAACTACACCCTGGCAGAGCAGCAGCTGCTGAGGAGGACAGTAGTTGAGAAGGTAGGTAATTTGCTGCCTCTGTATCTTCTGGACCCTCAAATTGGCCAGCTCCACCTTCTTTATTTCTGCTCAATTCTTCCAAGGTGCTTCCAAACAGTCAGCACTCCCCACCCCCCCCAATCAGTGACTGTCTCCCGGCTGTCAGCCATCTTCATATCTCATTGGCAGATATCCTTGTCATTGAGTAATGATTACCAGGAGCTTGTGTGTTGGTGTCTGGGCACATGGCCATCTCCTTTGTTTTGTTGAACATGGCTAGGAAACTGGGAAAAACTCTTTGCTGATGGAGTCATACCTGCCACATGGGAAGATGGTTGTGGTTGTTGGAGATCAGTCATCTCAGCTCCAGGACATCTCTGCAGAAGTTCCTCAGGATAGTGTCCTAGGCCCAACCATCTTCAGCTGCTTCATCAATGTCCTTCCCTCCATCATAAGGTCAGAAGTGGGGATGTTTGCTGATGATTACACAATATTCAGCACCATTTGTAACTCCTCAGATACTGTCCCAACTTTGCAATCCTCTGGGACTTTTTCAGAATCTAAGGATTCCTGAAAGGTTACTGCCAGTGCATCCTCATCTCTGTAGCCAATTCCTTTAATATCCTAGGATGCATCTCATCAGGTCCAGGGGACTTATCGGTCTTTAGCCCCATGAGTTGCAGCAACACTTTTGTCTAGTGATAGTTATTGTACTTATTACGGAAGTATTAATATTCTCTACTGTGAAAACTGATGCAAAGTATTTATTCAACTCACCTGCCATTTCCTGGATCCCCATTATTATTTCTCCTGCCTCTCTCTTACTTTGGCCTCTCTCTCCTTTACACACACACATCAGATCAGTGCAGACTGGATGGGCCAAAGGGCTGCTGCTGTGCTGTACAATTCTGACTAAAGAAGTTCTTACTATCTTTTTTAGTTACTTGCTGGATTGCCCTCAGAGTTTATTTTCTGCCTTTTTACTGTTTTGTTTTCTTCAGTTCACTTTTATAACTTTCCCAGTCCTCTGATTTACCACAAATATTTACCACATGTGATTTTTCTATCAGGTTGAGACTGTCATTGATTTCCCTGCTTTCCCAAGTTTGGCTTATCCCCTTGGAATCCTTCACTGGAGTTGTGTTTGCTGTGAGTCATGAACTATTTTCTTAAACCATGTTCATCAAGGGAAGTTTTATTCTGAGATCATTTATTAACCTATCTCATTACATATCACCAGATCCAAACTAGCTTGATCCCTGGTTAGTCCACAACATATTGTTCCAGGAAACTGTCCTAAACACATTCAATGAATTTTTCCTTGTGTCTTCCTCTGCCAATCTGACTGTCCATTTGACACGAGGAGTAAATTACCCATGATTAACGTCCTGCCTCTGTTTCTCCTGATTTAGTTTCTGTCCAATCAGATAGCTGCTATTAGGAGCCCTACAGACTGACCAATGTCATCTTGCCCTTTTTATTCCTCAGCTCCACCCGTATGGATTTTAAATCTTTTAGTTCAGGATTATTTCTTGTGATCTACCACGTACTATCAAAGCTACCTGCCACTCTTTCCTTCCTGCCTGTCCTTTTGAAACATCACATGTCCCTGAATATTTATTTCCCAGCTTCAATTTGTGTCTCAGTAGCTACAAGATCAAACTTTGTATTTGTGTCATTAATTCAAGTATAAACTGAAAATAATACACAGCCAAGTAATGAACCATTAATTTTATGGTTTTACGTTTTGTTCCCATATCGCCACTATTTACAGTTTGTAAATGTTTGGGTCTTCTGTGCTAGAGAATTCCCAGACTCCCTCAGGGAAGAAATCTTTCCTTATCCCAATCCATGATGGTCTCAGAGTGTATACCACAGCTGTGCTGAAGGAGGGCACTGTGGATGACTCGAGCAGTGAGGCAATATGGGCAGACTCAGATATAGGAAGGTTGTGGTAACAATGTCAGGGTTGTACTACAGGCCTCCCAACAGCGAGCGTGAGATGGAGGTACAAATATGTGAACAGGTAATGGGACAATGTCGGAGCAACAGGGTGGTGGTGAGAGATTTTAATTTTCCCAACATTGACTGGGATTCACTTAGTATTAGAGGTTGTTAAGAAGGCATACAGTGTTTTAGCTTTTATTAATAGAGGGATCGAGTTCCGGAACCATGAGGTTATGCTACAACTGCACAAAACTCTGGTGCGGCCGCATTTGGAGTATTGTATACAGTTCTGGTCACCGCATTATAAGGAGGATGTGGAAGTTTTGGAAAGGGTGCAGAGGAGATTTACTAGGGTGTTGCCTGGTGTGGAGGAGAGGTCTTACGAGGAAAGGCTGAGGGCCTTGAGGCTGTTTTCGTTGGAGAGAAGAAGATTGAAAGGTGACTTAATAGAGACATAGAAGATAATCAGAGGGTTAGATAGGATGGACAGGGAGAGCCTTTTTCCAAGTATGGTGACAGTGAGCACGAGGGGGCATAGCTTTAAGTTGAGGGATGATAGATATAGGACAGATGTCAGAGGTAGTTTCTTTACTCAGAGAGTAGTAAGGGTATGGAATGCTTTGCCTGCAACGGTAGTAGATTCGCCAACTTTAAGTACATCTAAAAATCACACACCAGGTTATAGTCCAACAGATTTAATTGGAAGCACACTAGCTTTCATCAGGTGATGAAGGAGTGACGCTCCGAAAGCTAGTGTGCTTCCAAATAAACCTGTTGGACTATAACCTGGTGTTGTGTGATTTTTAATCTTTGTACACCCCAGTCCAACACCAGCATCTCCAAATCATAAGTACATTTAAGTGGTCATTGGACAAGCATATGGATGTACATGGAATAGTGTAGGTTAGATGGGCTTCAGATTGGTATGACAGGACGGTGCAACATCGAGGGCCGAAGGGCCTGTACTGCGCTGTAATGTTCTATGTATGTTCTATGTTTAGATGCAGCAGAATTTGTGAGGAGCATCCAGGAGGGTTTTCGCGAGCAGTATGTAAATAGTCCAACTCGGAAAGGGGTCACACTGGGCCTGGTGTCGGGGAGTGAGCCCGGCCAAGTGGCTAAAGTTTCAGTTGGGGATTATTTTGGGAATAGTGATCACAATTCCATAAGTTTTAGAATACTCCTGGACAAAGAAGAGAGTGGTCCTAAAGGAAGAGCTAAACTGGGGGAAGGCCAACCATACTAACATTTGGCAGGAGCCGGGGAATGTAGATTGGGAGCAGCTGTTTGAAGGGAAACCCACATTTGTTATGTGGGAAGCTTTTAAAGAGTTTGATTAGAGTGCAGGACAGACATGTCCCTGTGAAAATGAGGGATAGAAATGGCAAGATTAGGGAATCATGGATAACAGGTGAAATTGTGAGACTAGCTCAGAGGAAAAAGGAATCATTCATAAGGTCTAGGCGACTGAAGACAGACAAAGCTTTGGAAGAATATCGGGGATGTAGGACCAATCTGAAATGAGGAATTAAGAGCATTGACAGGGGTCATGAGATATCTTTGGCAAACAGGGTTAAGGAAAACCCCAAAGCCTTTCACAGATCAGGGGTAAGAGGGTAACTGGAGAAAGGGTTGGCCCACTCAAGGACAAAGGAGGAAAGATATGTGTGGAGTCAGAGAAAATGGATGAGTTTCTTAATGAATACTTTGCATCGGTATTCACCAAGGAGAGGGTCATGACTGATGTTGAGGTTAGGGATAGATGTTTGATTACTCTAGGTCAAGTCGGCATAAGGAGGGAGGAAGTGTTGGGTATTCCAAAAGGCATTAAGGTGTACAATTCCCCAGGTCTGGATGGGATCTATCCCAGGTGACTGAGGGAGGTGAGAGGGGAAATAGCTGGGGCCTTAACAGGTCCTTGAACATGGGGGAGGTCCCAGAGGACTGGGGAATTGCTAATGTGGTCCCCTTGTTTAAGAAGGGTAGCAGGGATTATCCAGGTAATTATAGACCGGTGAGCCTGATGTCAGTGGCAGAGCAGTTACTGGAGAAAATATTGAGGGATAGGATCTATTCCCATTTGGAAGAAAATGGGCTTATCAATGATAGGCAGCATGGTTCTGTGCAGGGAAGGTAATGTCTTACCAGCTGGATAGAATTCTTTGAAGAAGTGACAAAGTTGATTGAGGGAAGGGCTATTTATGTCATAGACATGGACTTCAGTCAGGTGTTTGATAAGGTTCCCCGTGGTAGGCTGATGGAGAAGGTGAAGTCACATGGGGTCCAGGGTGTACTAGCGAGATGGACAGAGAACTGGCTGGGCAACAGGAGACAGAGAGTAATAATGGAAGGGAGTTTCTCAAAATGTAAACCTGTGACCAGTGGTGTTCCATAGGGATCCGTGTTGGGACCACTGTTGTTTGTTATATATCTTCCTCCAAATCATTAATGTATAGGTGGTCTGATTAGCAAGTTTGCAGATGACACTAAGATTGGTGGAGTAGCAGATAGTGAAGGGGACTGTCAGAGAATACAGCAGAATATAGAGAGATTGGAGAGTTGGGCAGAGAAATGGCAAATGGAGTTTAATCCGGGTAAACGCAAGGTGATACATTTTGGAAGATCCAATTCAAGAGCGATGGAAAAGTCCTGGGGAAAATTGATGTAGAGAGATCTGGGCGTTCAGGTCCATTGTTCCCTGAAGGTGGCAACGCAGGTCAATAGAGTGGTCAAGGAGGCATACGGCATACTTTCCTTCATCAGACAGGATACTGAGTACAAGAGTTGTCATGTTATGTTACAGTTGTATAACACTTTGGTTCGGCTACATTTGGAATACTGTGTATAGTTCTGGTCGCCACATTACCAAAAGGATGTGGATGCTTTGGAGAGGGTGCAGAGGAGGTTGCCTGGTATGGAGGATGCTAGCTATGAGGGGAGGTTGAGTAGATTAGGATTATTTTCATTGGAAAGATGGAGGTTGAGGGGATCCTGATTGAGGTCAACAAAATCATGAAAGGTGTAGGCAGGGTGGATAGCAAGAAGCTTTTTCCCCAGAGTGGGGGACTCAATTACTAGGGGTCACGAGTTCAAGGTGAGAGGGGAAAGGTGTAAGGGAGATATACGTGGGAAATTCTTCACACAGAAGGTGTGGGGGCCTGGAACATGTTGCCAGTGGAGATGGTAGGGCTGGAAACGATAGCATCATTGAAGATGTATGGAGCAGAGGGATACAGATCCTTAGAAAATAGTTAGCAGGTTTAGATAGAGGATCTGGATGGGCACAGGCTTGGAGGGCCGAAGGGCCTATTCCCATGCTGTAATTTTCTTTGCTCTTTGTCTATTCCATACCCTGAATCTGTGACCACCTGGTTCTACATTCCCAGCCCTGCGGGTGGGGATCTTCCTCCCCAGACCCAGTCTGTCCAGTCCAGTTAGAATTTGAAACTTTTCAATCAGATGTTTTCCCGTCCTCCCAAACACGAGTGAATGCAGGCCCAGTAAAACCAACCTCTCCTCAGGACAGTCCTGCCATCCCCAATATCAGCTGAGTGACCCTCTACCACACTCCCTCAAAGGTGAGTCCATCCTCTCTGAGGGAGGCAGGGAGGGTGGGAGGGAGACTGAAACTGCACCAAGACCTTGGGTAACTGCAATAAGACATCTGTACTCACTCCAATCCTCTTGTATACTTTCAGTGACCCATGTACAAGGACACACACATCCCTCTGCACATCAACATTTCCCAATATTTTCCCAGTATGTATGCTAAAAGTTCTGATCTCTCATCTTATTATAAATTTGAGCATTTGCCCACTACTGATTTTCGGCTATAGGTAAAGTCACCATAGTCCTACCAGACCCTAGGAGCAGAGAGACAGCTGGTGGTGATTTAACCTGAGGCTCACTGTGTCTCGAGAGGTTGAAAAGGAGGACCCTTCATGGTAACCTCAGTGGGTGCAGGAATTGAACCCAAGCTGTTGGCATTGAACCCAAGCTGTTGGCATTACTCTGTATTGCACACCAGCCATCCAGCCAACTGAGTTAAGCAGTCCCTGATTTTAGACTGTTCTGAAGAAGGGACCTGAAACGTTAACTCTGCTTTCTCTCTGTAGATGCTGCCAGATCTGCTGAGTTTTTCAGCAATTTCTGATTTTAGGCTAACTGGTCTGTAATTCTGTTTTGTTTTCTTTCCTCTTGTCTTCTTCAATAACGGTGTCATCCTCCAATCTATCAGTTTTTTGAGGATCCATCCATCCAACATTTCTGGGACCGTTTCCTTTATGCTCGAGGATGTAGATCATCAGCCCCTAGGGATTGTCACCATTTAACCTCATTAATGCCCCAGCACACATTTCTTATTAATTCCACCCTCTCACTAGACCCAAGGTTCTTGAACATTGCTGGGAGGTTCTCTCTGCTCCTTTTTGTGAAGCTAGAACCAAAGCACGTGTTTAATTCCTCTCCCGTTTCATTTTTCCTGGGCACCTGTCTCATGCACAGACACAGACGATGATTCTCAGTTGAATCACATGGAGCTGAGGGAGTCAGATGCTCCCTCTCTATCCACTATATCCCCGTCGATGTCAGTCACCAGTTGAGCTGCTGTTGGATGACGAGCTCCCTCATTTTCAGGCCTCAGAGAATTGGACTTATGTTAAACTGAGGCAGAGAGCTCCAGGGCTGCTGCTGTAAACTGACATTACCACATTCACAGAGACTTTTCCTGACTGAGTGACTCAACCCCTTGGTTAGTGAAGCCAGCATACACAGCCCACGCTCCAATACTGTGTTGTGTACATAAGATTCTAACAGGTTAGCCGACTGTCACAGAGATTTACAGTTTGAAATAATTCCCTCGGCTACTGTAACGTTCAGTATCCTATCATGGCCCAGGACTGCATGATTAATTTCACACGACAGGAGCTGAGCTCGGAATGCAGGCTGTGGGAGAGAAAGACTGTTCCTGATATAACACTGCATGAGGTGGTCAGGAATGTCTGTGGGAGCTTGGGAGAAGTTCTCTCTTCCAAAAACCTGAATCAAACTTTCTAATCACTAATAAAATTGAGAAATTGTTTTATTAACTAATTGACTTTGGTAAGGTCACAGCTTGGAGTACTGTGTGTGGTTCTGGTCACCCATTACAGATGGGACCTGATAGAGATGTATAAGATTGAGAGGCACAGACAGTGTGGATAGGAAGCAGCTGTTCCCCTCTGTCAGAGGGTCAATAACAAGGGGGCGTCATTTTAAGATGAAGGGCAAGAGGTTTAGAGGGTAGAGGAGGGCAAACACTTTCACCCAGAGGGTGGTGGGAATCTGGAGGGTATTGCCTGGATAGGAAACCCCTCATATACATATGTACCTCATATATGTGGTGCTGGAAAAGTACAGCAGGTCAGGCAGCATCCGAGGAGCAGGAGAATCGACAAGAGCCCTTCATCAGGAAAGGGATCATTATTCAAGGATATGGGCCTAGTGTGGGGAAAGTGGGATTAGAACAGATTTAGTGCAGATTTTGTATAGTTTTTATTGATGAAGACTCAATAAGCAAAAGGCCGTTTTCAGTACAGTGTAATTCTGTAATAAAAATAGTTAATAGTTGTAGAGCTTTTAAAACACTGAATGAGATATTTTGGCCGATTGTGACCGTACAAACACCCGTCTATTCTAATCTCATTTCCCAGCACCTTCCCTTAGCCTTGTATGCTGTGGAATTCCAGCACAAATTTATATAGTTCTTAGATGTCTTGAGGGTTCCTGCCTCCATCATCCTTTCAATGGAGAGCTCCAGATACCCACAACCCTCTGGGTGAAAATATTTTTTCCTCATATGCTCTGTAAGTCTCCAGCTACTTACCCTAAAACTATGCCCCTGGTTACTGACTCCTCTGTTAAAGGGGAAACAATTCTCCTCATCCAAGCCCCTCAGAACTTTGTACACATCCATCAGATCCATCCTTCTCTGTTCTAAAGAAAGCAACTGCAACCCCTTCATAAGCTGAACTGCTGCAGGCCAGGCAACATCCTGGTAAATCTCCACTGCACCCCCGCCGCGTAATCAAATCCTTCCTATAATGTAGCAATCAGAACTGTGCACAGTTCTACAGTTGTGGCCCAACCAGTGTTATGTATAGCTCCATCATACCCTCCCTGCTCTTGTATTCAGTGCCTTGACTAAGGCAAGTATCCCATATGCCGATTACCCACCTTATCTACGTGTCCTGCCGATCTCTGGGATCCCTGGACTTGCACAGCAAGGTCTTTGAACTTCCTGGGTCAACACCTTCTCACAGCTCACCCTGCCACCCAGCTTTATGTCATCTGTAAACGTTGGGATATTACATGTACTCCCCTCATCTAAATTGTTAATAAAATTATTAATGTAGTCTCTCTGGGAATTGAGAGAAATGGGGAGCAGGAGGGAAAATGGAGTTGAAGTTTAAGATCAGCCGTGACAGTATTGAGTAGCAGGGCAGGTTTGATGGGCAAAATGGTTTTATTAGTACAACTGGTCGGTTTGTGATTTGCTGCAGAATACTTCATTCCAGTCTCTGCATTCTGATTGGGTGATACAGTGGCAACAAATCATAAGCTGCTTCTGCAGTGTAAATAGAGCTTGTCCCAGGTACAGTCAACTGTACTGACATTTAACAGCTCATAAGGTTATTGATTTATTTAGCAATAAATTAGCCAAAGGGTTTTCACTGAGTATTTGTCCTTCTCCAATTACAAACAAGATGCCTTACATGTGTTCAATGACCTCTGTGTGTAAGGTTTCTCTCTGAGTGACTTTGTCCTGATATCCAGTTCACATTCTGAGCTGCTGCAGCCAGGATCCCACCCAAAGCATCAGGTTCCACCTTTACCCTTCTCCCAGCTTCATTCTATCTCTCCCTGTGCGGGTTAAACGGCATAAGTAACTGTTCCATCTCCAACAGATGAAAAGATTCGGACTGAATACAGGAAAACCACCAGATTCTAACCTTCAGAACCACAGGTCAGGTTTCAGCTGGAGCTGTGTTTAGTTCTGAGCGCCAGGCAGTGAGAGCTCACAGCCTTGGAGAGAGTGTGGAGGAGGTTTTACTGGAATCGGAGCAAGGTGGAGGGATTTCAGTCTGTGGGGAGACTGGGGAAGCTGGGATTGTTCTCCAGAGAAGGTTCAAGGAGATTTTATTGAAGTGTTCAAAATCAAAATGTTTTGTACCTGATATGGGAATTGTTTTTGATGCAGTGGGAGGTTGTGGTTGGTAAAGTACTGGCTGAAAGGGCAGTAGAGGCAGGTCCAATGTTCATTTTCATAAAGGAAACTAGTGATAGATTTGAAAAGCAGAAATCTCAGGACAATGGGGAGAGAGTGAGGGAGTGGGACTGATTGTTTTATTCTTCAAGTAGTTAGTACAGGCAGGTCAGTGTGAATGGCCCCAATCCACCCTGTGCTGTATCATTCTATAACTCTGATATTGTGTTGGGAGTAATATCTGATTTAGTTCAAAGCTCTGTGCTGACTACATGGGAGTGTCATTCTCCAGACAGAACGGAACTGACCAAAGTTACGGATTATTCACGGTCTCTGTAAAAGCTGGTAAAACAAAAAAAAATCACCACCTCTTCTCATATTCTTACACCATTCTTCATAATTCTCTGGTCTCTCTCATTGGTTTGTTATCTCCTGCTGCCTCTGCGTCCTATCCCTAAACCTCACAGTGAATGGGAATGCCATGGTGGTCTGGGATCTCTAAAAATGGTCACTCAACCTCATTGGTCCTTTGTAAAACCATCTTCAGTTTGACCACGCTGTGTCTTACCTAACACATAAGATGGTTGTGGTTGTTGGAGGTCAGTCTTAGCTCCAGGATATCTCTGCAGGAGTTCCTCAGGGTAGTGTCTTAGGCCCAACCATCTTCAGCCTCTTCATCAATGACCTTCCCTCCCATCATAAGATCAAAAGAGGGAATGTTCACTGATGATTGTACAATATTCAGCAACATTTGTGACTCCTCAGATACTGAAGCAGTCCATGTTCAAATAGAACAAGATCTGGACAATACCGAGACTTGAGCTGAAAATGTGTTGCTGGAAAAGCGCAGCAGGTCAGGCAGCATCCAGGGAACAGGAGAATCGACGTTTCGGGCATAAGCCCTTCTTCAGGGGCTGGCAAGTGGCAATTAACATTCACGCCACACAAATGCCAGGCTGTGACCATCACCAACAAGAGACAATCTAACCACCGCCCCTTGACATTCCATGTTGTTACCATTTCTGAATCCCCCACTGTCAACATCCTGGGGGTTACCATGGATCAAAAACTCAACTGGACTCACCACATAAACAGTGGCTCCAAGAGCAGGGCAGAGGCTAGGAATACTGCAGCAAGTAACTCCCCTCCTGACTCCCCAAAACCTGTCCACCATCTACAAGAAACAACTCAGGAGTGTGATGGAATGCTCCCCATTTGCCCTGGATGGGGGCAGCTCCAACAACACTCAAGAAGCTTGACACCATCCAGGACAAAGAGGCCACGTGATTGGCACCACATCCACAAATATCCACTCCTCCACCACCAATGCTCAGTAGCAGCAGTGTGTACCCACCTACAAGATGCACTGCAGAAACTCACCAAAGACCCTCAGACAACACCTTCCAAACCCACGACCACTTCCATCTAGAAGGACAAGGGCAGCCGATACATGGGAACACCAGCACCCACAGGTTCCCTTCCAAGCCACTCACCATCCTGAGTTGGAAATACATTGCCATTCCCTCAGTATCACTGAGTCGGAATCCTGGAATTCCCTCCCTAAGGGCATTGTGAGTCTACCTACAGCACATGGACCGCAGTGGTTAAAGAAGGCAGCTCACCCCCACCTTCTCAAGGTGCAACTAGGGACGGGGCATTGCTAGCTGGTCCAGCATTTATGACCCATGTTCCACAAATGAATGAAACTAACAGCCCTGCTGTTAACACAATGAGAAACTGAGGCACGTGCAAGAGTCCCAAATGGTCAATCCTCAGTGAATTGAAAAGGAAAGATGGCAAAGGATATACTGCAGCAGAGCAGGAGGCCACTTGGCCCTTTCTGTCTGAATCTATTTGCTCTTTCAATTCAGTTCCGTGAAAACTCCAATCTCTGTCCACCTCAGAACCTACTATGACTTAAGCTGTCTGCCCAGTTTCTTTTTGAAATTAGTTACTTAATTTGCTTTCACTTCTCCTTGTTCATTGGACATCGTAGGGCATCAGGGTTAGTTTGGGGGTTGATACAGGGCTATGAGGAGAGCGTGGGGCAGTGAGATTAGTTTGGGGATTGATACAGGGCTATGGGGAGAGAGTGGGGCAGTGCGATTAGTTTGGGGATTGATACAGGGCTTTGCGGAGAGGGAGCGAGGGGCAGTGGGATTAGTTTGGCAACTGTTTTGACAAAGGTTTGTTGAGGTAAGGAGTCTGAAGTGACTGTGAGGTTCCCATTTCAGGTGGTGTGTGTGTGTGTGTTACACCCAGTCGGTGTGGGTCAGGAGGAGGATCAGCTCTGATGGATCTTGGTGCATTTACAGACAGCCGTACAGCAGCAACCCCAGATGGTTCAGGCTGGATCCTTACATTGACTTATTCCATGCTCACTGGTATGGATCCTGGGTGTTAATAAACATTTAAGTTATTTTCGGCAACAGTTTTGATATTTGATCTGATATTTTAACCAGGACAGGTTCAGAGAGAGAGAGCATGTTTAATTAGCCTCCCTCACAGCAATGAGCTCCTGAACTTTCGGCAGAGTGACAGTGTGACGCAGAATTAGAGTAAAAATCAGAGACAGTGAGCACCTTCACTCAACATTGCTAACCGTCCGACAGTGCGGCACTCCCTCAGCACTGACCCTCCGACAGTGCGGCACTCCCTCAGCACTGACCCTCCGAACGTGCGGCACTCCCTCAGCAGTGACCCTCCGACAGTGCAGCGTTCCCTCAGCACTGACCCTCCGACAGTGCGGCACTTCCTCAGTACTGACCCTCCGACAGTGCGGCACTCCCTCAACGCTGACGCTCCGACAGTGCCCGCTCCCTCAGCGCTGACCCTCCGACAGTGCCCGCTCCCTCAGCACTGACCCTCCAACAATGCGGCACTCTCTCAGCACTGACCCTCCAACAGTGCAGCAACCCCTCAGCACTGAACCTCCGACAGTGCGGCACTCCCTCAGCGCTGACCCTACGGCAGTGCCCACTCCCTCAATGCTGACCCTCCGATAATGCGGCACTCCCTCAGCACTGACCCTCCAACAGTGCGGCACTCCCTCAGCACTGACCGTCTGACAGCGTGGCACTCCCTCAGCACTGACCCGCCGACAATGCGGCACTCCCTCAGAGCTGTCCTTCCATCAGTACAGCACTCCCTCAACACTGACCCTCTGACAGTGAGGCACTCCTTCAGCGCTGACCCTCCGACAGTGCCCGCTCCCTCAGCACTGACCCTCCGACAATGCAGCACTCCCGCAGCGCTGACCCTCCGACAGTGCAGGGCTCCCTCAGCACTGACCCTCTGACAGTGAGGCACGACCTCAGCATTGACCCTCCGACAGTGCCCTCTTCCTCAGCACTGACCCTCCGGCACTACCACAGCACTGACCTTCCGGCAGTGTGGCACTCCATCAGCGCTGACCCTCCGTCAGTGCGGCACTCCCTCAGCGCTGACCCTCCGACAGTGCGGTGCTCCCTCAGCACTGACCCTCCGACAGTGAGGCACTCTCTCAGTACTGACCCTCTGACAGTGAGGCACTACCTCAGCATTGACCCTCCGACAGTGCCCTCTTCCTCAGCACTGACCCTCCGACAGTGCCCTCTCCCTCAGCACTGAACTTCTGACAGTGTGGCGCTCCATCGGCGCTGACCCTCCGACAGTATGGCACTCCCTCAGCACTGTCCTTCTGACAGTGAGGCACTCCCTCAGCGCTGACCCTCCGACAGTGCAGGGCTCCCTCAGCACTGACTCTCCGACAGTGCGGCACTCCCTCAGCGCTGACACTCCGGCAGTGTGGCACTCCCTCAGTAGTGACCTTCTGACAGTGCGGCGCTCCCTCAGCACTGACCCTCCAACAGTGTGGCACTCCCTCAGCACTGACCCTCCGACAGTGTGACACTCCCTCAGCACTGACCTTCTGACAGTGCGGCGCTCCCTCAGCACTGACCCTCCAACAGTGTGGCACTCCCTCAGCACTGACCCTCCGACAGTGCGGCACTCCCTCAGCGCTGACCCTCCGACAGTGCCCACTCCGTCAGCACTGACCCTCCGACAGTGCGGCACTCCCTCAGCACTGACCCTCCGACAGTCCAACAGTCCCTCAGCGCTGACCCTCCGACAGTGCCCGCTCCCACAGCACTGACCCTCCGACAATGCAGCACTCCCTCAGCGCTGACCCTCTGACAGTGCGGCGCTCCCTCAGCGCTGACCCTCTGACAGTGCCCACTCCGTCAGCACTGACCCTCCGACAATGCAGCACTCCCTCAGCACTGACCCTCTGACAGTTTGGCACGCCCTCAGCACTGTCCCTCCGACAGTGCCCACTCCCTCAGTACTGACCCTCCGACAGTGAGGCACTCCCTCAGCTCTGACCATCCGATAGTGCGGCGCTCCCTCAGTACTGACCCTCCGACAGGGCAGCACTCCCTCAGTACTGACCCCCAACAGGACAGCACTCCCTCAGCACTGACCCTCTGACAGTGCGGCACTCCTTCAGCACTGACCCTCCGACAGTGCCTCTCCCTCAGCACTGACCCTCCAACAGTGCGGCACTCCCTCAGCACTGACCCTCCGACAATGCGGCACTCCCTCAGCACTGACCCTCTGACAGTGCGGCACACCCTCAGCACTGACCCTCCAACAGTGTGGCACTCCCACAGCACTGACCCTCCGACAATGCGGCACTCCCTCAGCACTGACCCTCCGACAGTACAGCACTCCCTCAGCACTGACCCTCTGACAGTGAGGCACTCCTTCAGCGCTGACCCTCTGACTTTGCAGCACTCCCTCAGCACTGTCCCTCCGACAGTGCAGCACTCCCTCAGTACTGACCCTCCGACAGTGAGGCACTCCCTCAGCTCTGACCTTCCGACAGTGCGGCACTCCCTCAGTACTGACCCTCCGACAGTGTGGCACTCCCTCAGCACTGACCCTCCGACAGTGCAGCACTCCCTCAGCACTGACTCTCCGACAGTGCGGCACTCCCACTGCACTGACCCTCTGACAGTCCAACAGTCCCTCAACGCTGACCCTCCGACAGTGCCCGCTCCCTCAGCGCTGACCCTCCGACAGTGCCCGCTTCCTCAGCACTGACCCTCCGACAATGCAGCACTTCCTCAGGGCTGACCCTCCGACAGGGCGGCGCTCCATCAGCGCTGACCCTCCAACAATGCGGCACTCCCTCAGCACTGACCCTCCGACAGTACAGCACTCCCTCAGCACTGACCCTCTGACAGTACAGCACTCCCTCAGCACTAACCCACCGACAGTGAAGGGCTCCCTCAGCGCTGACACTCCGACAGTGCCCACTACCTCATCACTGACCCTCCGACAGTGAAGGGCTCCCTCAGCACTGACCCTCCGACAGTGCGGCACTCCCTCAGCACTGACCCTCCGACAGTGCGGCACTCCCTCAGCACTGACCCTCCAACAGTGCGGCACTCCCTCAGCACTGACCCTCCGACAGTGCGGCATTCCCTCAGCGCTGACCCTCCGACAGTGCCCGCTTCCTCAGCACTGACCCTCCGACAATGCGGCACTCCCTCAGCGCTGACCATACGGCAGTGCCCACTCCCTCAACGCTGACCCTCCGACAATGCGGCACTCCCTCAGCACTGACCCTCCAACAGTGCAGGGGTCCCTCAGCACTGACCCTCCGACAGAGCGGCACTCCCTCAGCGCTGACCCTACCGCAGTGCCTACTCCCTCAACGCTGACCTTCCGACAATGCGGCACTCCCACAGCACTGACCCTCCGACAGTGCGGCACTCCCTCAACGCTGACCCTCCGACAATGCGGCACTCCCACAGCACTGACCCTTCAACAGAGCGGTGCTCCCTCTGCACTGACCCTCCGACAGTGCAGGGCTCCCTCAGCGCTGACACTCCGACAGTGCGGCACTCCCACAGCACTGACCCTCCGACTGTGTGGCACTCCATCAGCGCTGACCCTCCGCCAGTGCAGGGCTCCCTCAGCGCTGACACTCCGACAGTGCCCACTCCGTCAGTACTGACCGTCCGACAGTGCGGCACTCCCTCAGCACTGACCCTCTGACAGTGCGGCACTCCCTCTGCGCTGACCGTCCGACAGTGTGGCACTCCCTCAGCACTGACCCTCCATTAGTGCGGCACTCCCTCAGCACTGATCCTCCGACAATGCCCTCATCCTCTGCATTGACCCTTCGACATTGCGGCACTCCCTCAGTCCTGACCCTCTGACAGTGTCCACTCCCTCAGCACTGACCTTCCGACAGTGCGGCACTCCTTCAGCACTGACCCTCCAACAGTGCGGCACTCCCTCAGCACTGACCGTCCGACAGTGCGGCGTTCCCTCAGCACTGCCCCTCCAACAGTGCGGCACTCCCTCACCACTGACCCTCCGACAGTGCGGCGCTCCCTCAGCACTGACTCTTGACAGTGCAGCATTCCCTCAGCACTGCCCCTCCAACAGTGCGGCGCTCCCTCACCACTGACCCTCCGACAGTGCGGCGCTCCCTCAGCACTGACCCTCCGACAGTGCGGCACCCCCTCAGTACTGACCCTCCGACAGTGCGGTGCTCCCTCAGCAATGACCCTCCTACAGTGCAGCACTCCCTCAGCACTGACCCTCCGACAGTGCGGCACTCCCACAGCACTGATCCTCCGACAGTGCGGCGCTCCCACAGCACTGACCCTCCGACAGTGCGGCACTCCCTCAGCACTGACCCTCCGACAGTGCGGCACTCCCTCAGCACTGACCCTCCGACAGTGCGGCACTCCCTCAGCACTGATCCTCCGACAATGCCCTCATCCTCTGCATTGACCCTTCGACATTGCGGCACTCCCTCAGTCCTGACCCTCTGACAGTGTCCACTCCCTCAGCACTGTCCTTCCGACAGTGCGGCACTCCTTCAGCACTGACCCTCCAACAGTGCGGCACTCCCTCAGCACTGACCGTCCGACAGTGCGGCGTTCCCTCAGCACTGCCCCTCCAACAGTGCGGCACTCCCTCACCACTGACCCTCCGACAGTGCGGCGCTCCCTCAGCACTGACTCTTGACAGTGCAGCATTCCCTCAGCACTGCCCCTCCAACAGTGCGGCGCTCCCTCACCACTGACCCTCCGACAGTGCGGCGCTCCCTCAGCACTGACCCTCCGACAGTGCGGCACCCCCTCAGTACTGACCCTCCGACAGTGCGGTGCTCCCTCAGCAATGACCCTCCTACAGTGCAGCACTCCCTCAGCACTGACCCTCCGACAGTGCGGCACTCCCACAGCACTGATCCTCCGACAGTGCGGCGCTCCCACAGCACTGACCCTCCGACAGTGCGGCACTCCCTCAGCACTGACCCTCCGACAGTGCGGCACTCCCTCAGCACTGACCCTCCGACAGTGCGGCACTCCCTCAGCACTGATCCTCCGACAATGCCCTCATCCTCTGCATTGACCCTTCGACATTGCGGCACTCCCTCAGCACTGACCCTCCGACAGTGCGGCACTCCCTCAGCACTGACCCTCCGACAGTGCGGCACTCCCTCAGCACTGACCCTCCGACAGTGCGGCACTCCCTCAGCACTGACCCTCCGACAATGCGGCACTCCCTCAGCACTGACCCTCCGACAGTGTGGCACTCCTCAGCACTGACCCTCCGACAGTGCGGCACTCCCTCAGCACTGACCCTCCGACAATGCGGCACTCCCTCAGCACTGACCCTCCGACAGTGTGGCACTCCCTCAGCATTGACCCTCTGACAGTGCGGCGCTCCCTCAGCACTGACCGTCCGACATTGCGGCACTCCCTCAGCACTGACCCTCGGACAATCCAACAGTGCCTCAGCACTGACCCTCTGACAGTGTGGCGCTCCCTCAGCATTGACCCTCTGACAGTGTCCACTCCCTCAGCACTGACCCTCTGACAGTGCGACACTCCCTCAATAGACAATAGACAATAGGTGCAGGAGTAGGCCATTCTGCCCTTCGAGCCTGCACCACCATTCAATATGATCATGGCTGATCATCCTTAATCAGTATCCTGTTCCTGCCTTGTCTCCATAACCCTTGATTCCACTATCTTTGAGAGCTCTATCCAACTCTTTCTTAAATGAATCCAGAGACTGGACCTCCACTGCCCTCTGGGGCAGAGCATTCCACATAGCCACCACTCTCTGGGTGAAGAAGTTTCTCCTCATCTCTGTCCTAAATGGTCTACCCCGTATTTTTAAGCTGTGTGCTCTGGTTCGGCACTCACCCATCAGTGGAAATATGTTTCCTACTGCCAGAGTGTCCAATCCTTAAATAATCTTATATGTCTCAATCAGATCCCCTCTCAGTCTTTGAAACTCAAGGGTATACAAGCCCAGTCGCTCCAGTCTTTCAGTGTAAGGTAATCCCGCCATTCCAGGAATTGACCTCGTGAACCTACGCTGCACTCCCTCAATAGCCAGAATGTCTTTTCTCAAATTTGGAGACCAGAACTGCACACAGTACTCCAGGTGTGGTCTCACCAGGGCCCTGTACAGCTGCAGAAGAACCTCTTTGCTTCTATACTCAACCCCTCTTGTAATGAAGGCCAGCATGCTATTAGCCTTCTTCACTACCTGCTGTACCTGCATGCTTACCTTCATTGACTGGTGTACAAGAACACCCAGATCTCTCTGTACTGCCCCTTTACCTAAATTGATTCCATTGAGGTAGTAGTCTGCCTTCCTGTTCTTGCCACCGAAGTGGATAACCATATATTTATCCACATTAAACTGCATCTGCCATGCATCTGACCACTCACCTAACTTGTCCAGGTCACCCTGTAATCTCCTAACATCCTCATCACATTTCACCCTGCCACCCAGCTTTGTATCATCAGCAAATTTGCTAATGTTATTGCTGATACCATCTTCTATATCATTAACATATATTGTAAAAAGCTGCGGTCCCAGCACGGATCCCTGCGATACCCCACTGGTCACTGCCTGCCATTCCGAAATGGAGCCGTTTATCACTACCCTTTGTTTCCTATCAGCCAACCAACTTTCAATCCAAGTTAGTACTTTGCCCCCAATACCATGCGCCCTAATTTTTCTCACTAACTTCCTGTGTGGGACTTTATCAAAAGTTTTCTGAAAATCCAGGTACACTACATCTACTGGATCTCGCTCGTCCATCTTCAGAGTTACATCCTCAAAAAATTCAAGAAGATTAGTCAAGCATGATTTCCCCTTCATAAATCCATGCTGACTCTGTCCTATCCTGTTACTACTATCCAGATGTGCCGTAATTTCATCCTTTATAATAGACTCCAGCATCTTTCCCACCACTGAGGTCAGACTAACTGGTCTATAATTTCCTGCTTTCTCTCTCCCACCTTTCTTAAAAAGTGGTATAACATCAGCCACCCTCCAATCCTCAGGAACCGACCCAGAATCTATTGAACTCTGTAAAATAATCACCAACGCATCCACGATTTCCCGAGCCACCTCCTTCAGTACCCTGGGATGTAGACCATCCGGCCCCGGGGACTTATCAACCTTCAGACCTAACAGTCTCTCCAACACCAAATCCTGGCAAATATAAATTCCCTTAAGTTCAGGTCCTTCAGCCACTGTTACCTCAGGGAGATTGCTTGTGTCTTCCCCAGTGAACACAGATCTGAAGTACCAATTTAATTCTTTTGCCATTTCTTTGTTCCTAGTAATATATTCCCCTGTTTCTGTCTTCAAGGGCCCAATTTTAGTCCTAACCATTTTTTTGCCTTGCACATACCTAAAAAAGCTTTTACTATCCTCCTTTATATTATTGGCCAGTTTACCTTGGTACCTCATTTTTTCTCTGCGTATTTCCTTCTTAGTAATCCTCTGTTGCTCTTTAAAAGCTTCCCAGTCCTCAGTTTTCCCACTTATCTTTGCTATGTTATACTTTTTCTCTTTTAACTTTATATGTTTCTTAACTTCCATCATCAGCCACGGCCGCCCCTGCCTCCTCCTGGGATCTTTCTTCCTTTTTGGAATGAACTGATCCTGCAACTTCTGCATTATACACAGAAATATCTGCCATTGTTCCTCCACTGTCATCCCTGCTAACGTATTGCACCATTGAACTTTGGCCAGCTCCTCCCTCATAGCTCCATAGTTCCCTTTATTCAACAGAAGTACTGTCACTTCCGACTGTACCCTCTCTCTCTCAAATTTCAGATTGAAGCTTATTGTATTATGGACACTACTTCCCAATGGCTCCTTCACTTCGAGGTCTCTGACCAATTCTGGTTCGTTGCACAATACCAGATCCAGAATTGCCTTCTCCCTGGTCCGCTCCAGCACCAGCTGCTCTAAGAACTGACCCTCCAACAGTCCAACAGTCCCTCAGCGCTGACCCTCCGACAGTGCAGCACTCCCTCAGCGCTGACCCTCTGACAATGCGGCACTCCCTCAGCACTGACCCTCTGACAATGCGGCACTCCCTCAGCACTGACCCTCCGACAGAGCCCTCTCACTCAGCACTGACCCTCCGACAGTGCGGCGCTCCCTCAGCACTGACCCTCCGACATTGCGGCACTCCCTCAACACTGACCCTCCGACCGTGCGGCACTCCCTCAGCACTGACCCTCCGACAGTGCGGCACTCCCTCAGCACTGACCCTCCGATAGTGCGGCACTCCCTCAGCGCTGACCCTCCGATAGCGCGACACTCTCTCACCACTGACCCTCCAACGGTGCGGCGCTCCCTCAGCACTGACCCTCTGACAGTCCAACAGTCCCTCAGTGCTGACCCTCCAACAATGTGGTATTCCCTCAGCACTGACCCTCCAACAATGCGGCACTCCCTCAGCACTGACCCTCCAACAGTGCGGCACTCCCTCAGCACTGACCTTCCGACAGTGCAGCGCTCCCTCTGTACTGACCCTCCGACAGTGTGGCACTCCCTCAGCGCTGACCCTCTAACAATGCCCACTCCCTCAGCACGTACACTCCTACAATGCGGCACTACATCAGCGCTGACCCTCCGATAGTGCGGCACTCCCTCAGCACTGACCCTCCAACAGTGCGGCACTCCCTCAGCACTGACCCTCCGATAGTGCGGCACTCCCTCAGCACTGACCCTCCGATAGTGCGGCACTCCCTCAGCACTGACCCTCCAACAGTGCGGCACTCCCTCAGCACTGACCATCCAACTATGTGGCACTCCCTCAGTGCTGACCCTCTGTCAGTGCGACACTCTCTTAGCACTGACCCTCCAACAGTGGGGCACTCCCTCAGCACTGACCCTCCAACAGTGCGCCACTCCCTCAGCACTGACCCTCCGACAGTGGGGCACACCCTCAGTACTGACTCTCTGACAGTGCAGCACTCCCTCAGCACTGACCCTCCCATAGTGCGGCACTGCCTCAGCACTGACCCTCCGACAGTACGGCACTCCCTCAGTACTGACCCTCCGACAGTGCGGCACTCCCTCAGTACTGATCCCCCGACAGTGCCCACTCCCTCAGCACTGACCCTCCGACAGTGCGGCGCTCCCTCAGCGCTGACCCTCCGACAGTACAGCACTCCCTCAGCAGTGACCCTCCGACAGTGCCCACTCCCTCAGCACTGACACTTCAACAGTGCGGCGCTCCCTCAGCGCTGACCCTCCGACAGTGCCCACTCCCTCAGCGCTGACCCTCCGGCAGTGCCCACTCCCTCAGCACTGACCCTTCAACAGTGCGGCGCTCCCTCAGCGCTGACCCTCCGACAGTGCCCACTCCCTCAGCGCTGACCCTCCGACAGTGCCCACTCCCTCAGCACTGACCCTTTAACAGTGCGGCGCACCCTCAGCGCTGACCCTCCGACAGTGTGGCACTCCCTCAGCGCTGACCCTCCGACAGTGCCCACTCCCTCAGCACTGACCCTTCAACAGTGCGGCGCTCTCTCAGTACTGAGTCTCCGACAGTGCTGTGCTCCCTCAGTACTGACCCACCGACAGTGCGGCACTCCCTCAGCGTTGACTCTCCAACAGTGCCCACTCCCTCAGCACCGACCCTCCGTCAGTGCGGCAATCTCTCAGCACTGACCCTCCGACAGTGTGGCACTCCCTCAGCACTGACCCTCCGACAGTGCGGCGCTCCCTCAGCACTGACCCTCCGACAGTGCGGCACTCCCTCAGCACTGACCCTCCGACAGTGTGGCACTCCCTCAGCACTGACCCTCCGACAGTGCGGCACTCCCTCAGCACTGACCCTCCGACAGTGTGGCACTCCCTCAGTTCTGACCATCTGACAGTGCGGCGCTCCATCAGCACTGACCCTCTGACAGTGCGGCACTCCCTCAGCATTGACCCTCTCACAGTGTGGCACTCCCTCAGCACTGACCTTCCGACAGTGCGGCACTCCCTCAGCACTAACCCTCCGACATTGCGGTGCTCCCTCAGTACTGACCCTCCAACAGTGAGGCACTCCATCAGCACTGACCCTCCGACAGTGAGGCACTCCCTCAGCACTGACCCTCCGACAGTGCCCACTCCCTCAGCACTGACTGTCCAACAGTGAGGCATTCCCTCAGCACTGACCCTCCGACAGTGCGGCACTCCCTCAGCACTGACCCTCTGAGAGTGCCCACTCCCTCAGCACTGACTCCCCAACAGTGAGGCACTCCATCAGCACTGACCCTCCGACAGTGAGGCACTCCCTCAACACTGACCCTCCGACAGTGCGGCACTCCCTCAGCACTGACCCTCTGACAGTGCCCACTCCCTCAGCACTGACCCTCTGACAGTGCGGCACTCCAACAGCACTGACCCTCCGACAGTGCGGCACTCCCTCAGCAGTGACCCTCTGACAGTGCCCACTCCCTCAGCACTGACTCTCCAATAGTGAGGCACTCCCTCAGCACTGACCCTCTGACAGTGCCCACTCCCTCAGCACTGACCCTTCAACAGTGCGGCGCTCCCTCAGCGCTGACCCTCCGACAGTGTGGCACTCCCTCAGCGCTGACCCTCCGACAGTGCCCACTCCCTCAGCACTGACCCTTCAACAGTGCGGCGCTCCCTCAGCGCTGACCCTCCGACAGTACAGCACTCCATCAGCTCTGACCCTCCGACAGTGCGGCACTCCCTCAGCACTGACCCTTCGACAGTGTGGCACTCCCTCAGCTCTGACCCTCCGACAGTGCGGCACTCCCTCAGCACTGAGCCTCCGAGAGTGCGGCACTCCCTCACCACTGACCCTCCGACAGTGCCCACTCCCTCACTACTGACCCTCCGACAGTACGGCTCTCCCTCAGCACTGACCCTCCGACAGTGCGGCACTCCCTCAGTACTGAGTCTCCGACAGTGCTGTGCTCCCTCAGCACTGACCCTCCGACAGTGCGGCACTCCCTCAGCGTTGACTCTCCAACAGTGCCCACTCCCTCATCACCGACCCTCCGTCAGTGCGGCACTCTCTCAGCACTGACCCTCCGACAGTGTGGCACTCCCTCAGCACTGACCCTCCGACAGTGCGGCGCTCCCTCAGCACTGACCCTCCGACAGTGCGGCACTCCCTCAGCACTGACCCTCCGACAGTGTGGCACTCCCTCAGCACTGACCCTCCGACAGTGCGGCACTCCCTCAGCACTGACCCTCCGACAGTGTGGCACTCCCTCAGCACTGACCCTCCATCAGTGCGGCACTCCCTCAGCGTTGACTCTCCAATAGTGCCCACTCCCTCATCACCGACCCTCCGTCAGTGCGGCACTCTCTCAGCACTGACCCTCCGACAGTGCGGCACTCCATCAGCACTGACCCTCTGACAGTGCGGCACTCCCTCAGCACTGACCCTCCGATAGTGCGGCACTCCCTCAGCACTGACTCTCCAACAGTGAGGCATTCCCTCAGCACTGACCCTCCGACAGTGCCCACTCCCTCAGCGCTGACCCTCCGACAGTGCCCACTCCCTCAGCACTGACCCTTCAACAGTGCGGTGCTCCCTCAGCGCTGACCCTCCGACAGTGTGGCACTCCCTCAGCGCTGACCCTCCGACAGTGCCCACTCCCTCAGCACTGACTCTCCAACAGTGAGGCACTCCCTCAGTCCTGACCCTCCGACAGTGCCCACTCCCTCAGCACTGACTCTCCAACAGTGAGGCATTCCCTCAGCACTGACCCTCCGACAGTGCGGCACTCCCTCAGCACTGACTCTCCAACAGTGAGGCACTCCCTCAGCACTGACCCTCCGACAGTGAGGCAGTCCCTCATCACTGACCCTCCTACAGTGCCCACTCCCTCAGCACTGACCCTTCAACAGTGCGGCGCTCCCTCAGCGCTGACCCTCCGACAGTGCGGCACTACCTCAGCACTGACCCTTCGACAGTGTGGCACTCCCTCAGCTCTGACCCTCCGACAGTGCGGCGCTCCCTCAGCACTGACCCTCCAACAGTGTGGCACTCCCTCAGCACTGACCCTCCGACAGTGCGGCACTCCCTCAGCACTGACCCTCCGACAGTGCCCACTCCCTCACCACTGACCCTCCGACAGTACGGCTCTCCCTCAGCACTGACCCTCCGACAGTGCGGCACTCCCTCAGTACTGAGTCTCCGACAGTGCTGTGCTCCCTCAGTACTGACCCACCGACAGTGCGGCACACCCTCAGCACTGACCCTCCGACCCTCCGACAGTGCGGTGCTCCCTCAGCACTGACCCTCCATCAGTGCGGCACTCCATCAGCACTGACCCTCCGACAGTGCGGCACTCCCTCAGTACTGAGTCTCCGACAGTGCTGTGCTCCCTCAGTACTGACCCACCGACAGTGCGGCACACCCTCAGCACTGACCCTCCGACAGTGTGGCACTCCCTCAGCACTGACCCTCCGACAGTGCGGCGCTCCCTCAGCACTGACCCTCCGACAGTGCGGCACTCCCTCAGCACTGACCCTCCGACAGTGTGGCACTCCATCAGCACTGACCCTCTGACAGTGCGGCACTCCCTCAGCACTGACCCTCCGATAGTGCGGCACTTCCTCAGCACTGACCCTCCAACAGTGTGGCACTCCATCAGCACTGACCCTCTGACAGTGCCCACTCCCTCAGCACTGACTCTCCAACAGTGAGGCATTCCCTCAGCACTGACCCTCCGACAGTGCCCACTCCCTCAGCGCTGACCTTCCGACAGTGTGGCACTCCCTCAGCGCTGACCCTCCGACAGTGCCCACTCCCTCAGCACTGACCCTCTGACAGTGCCCACTCCCTCAGCACTGACTCTCCAACAGTGAGGCATTCCCTCAGCACTGACCCTCCGACAGTGCGGCACTCCCTCAGCACTGACTCTCCAACAGTGAGGCACTCCCTCAGCACTGACCCTCCGACAGTGAGGCATTCCCTCAGCACTGACCCTCCGACAGTGCGGCACTCCCTCAGCACTGACCCTCCGACAGTGCGGCACTCCCTCAGCACTGACCCTCTGACAGTGTGACACTCCCTCAGCACTGACCCTCTGACAGTACGGCTCTCCCTCAGCACTGACCCTCCGACAGTGTGGCACTCCCTCAGCACTGACCCTCCGACAGTACGGCTCTCCCTCAGCACTGACCCTCTGACAGTACGGCTCTCCCTCAGCACTGACCCTCTGACAGTGCCCACTCCCTCAGCACTGACCCTCCGACAGTGTGGCACTCCCTCAGCACTGACCCTCCGACAGTACGGCTCTCCCTCAGCACTGACCCTCTGACAGTACGGCTCTCCCTCAGCACTGACCCTCTGACAGTGCCCACTCCCTCAGCACTGACCCTGTGAAAGTAGAAAGTCTGTGATCGTTAGGATTTTGTCTCTGGTCTCAGAGTTTATGTCTGGAATTGCAGTGGGAGAGGGTGGTTGCCCTCTCTGACAGCCGTGCACCTTTTCACAAACAGTGTACCACTTTCAGAGTTGCATCTGTCGAACGTATCAGTTGCAGATATCTGTCGATGTCTGGGATTAAAACTGAAGCATTTCAGATTCTGTTCAGGGCAGGATGCTTGGTGCAGTGAGTCACAGGAACACCATTTCAGCCATGAGATTTTCTCCCTGCTCAGCTGTTGTCAGCCTGTGGCAGTGGGGCTTTTCTGTTGATTGAACGATTTGAAAACACACATTTATCAAACGAGTTGTCAGCTGATCGTCCAGATTTAATTCACACAAGGTCCTTCTTCTGCTCTTTGTACAACCACTAATTTCAAACAGAAACTCAGTTCATTCTTTTCAAACCAGTCATGAGGCACATCTTGACTTTAGTCTGAACATGAGAATAGTTTACATTTCACCCTTCTGTATGTTTTTTTGTGGAAATAATTTGTTTTGATTGTTGGGATGAGAAGGATGTGATTTGCTGCAGGATGTAATCAGCTTGTTGTGTTGCATTTGAGGTGAGTTTAGCTCCTGTGTTAAGCTGATCTGTTTGTGACCGCTGTCTGAAGTGTCCTCTGGCTAAGAATGTTCAGCGCTCAGTTGTGTAAATCAGGCTGCTTCATTGTTTGGTTTTTCATGTCAGAGTTCCAACACTCGTGTGTATGTAGCATCTCTAATGCAGTGGTGCTTCTGAGTCATTCAGATAAAATCTGGCACCAAACTCCATAATAAAATATTGGGAAAAGTTTTAATAAAATCTTGGCACATGTTGGGAACCCGGAGGTAACATTAATGAGAACAGAAACCCAAGGATTTGCAGGAACAGGTAGCATTAGAATCTCAACTGGTGTTAGTTGGGGGTCAGAGAATTCAACAACAAACTATTTTTACACCGAGGGGAGTCGAGAGTGTGGTGCTGGAAAAGCACAGCAGGTCAGGCAGCATCCGGGGAGCAGGAGAATCGACATTGCAGGCACAAGCCCTTCATCAGGAATGAGGTTTGTGGGCTGGGGGGCTGAGAGATAAATGGGAGGGGGGTGGGGATAGGTAGCTGAGAGTGTGATAGGTGGATGGAGGTGGGGGTGAAGGTGATTTTACACAGAGGGGGTTCGTGTGTGAAATGAACTGCCAGAGGAAATGGTAAATACAGGTACAATTACAACATTTAAAATAGAAAAGGTTTTGAGGGATATGGGCCGAATCCAGACAAGTGGGACTAGTTTAGTTTGGGAAAGTTGGTTAGCATGGACGGGTTGGGCCGATGGGTCTGTTTCCAAACTTGTGACTCAATAACCAATTCAGGGTAACTGTGCTGGTACGCAAATATGCAGAATGCAGCCAGTAAGATTGGGGAGTTACAGACACAGATCACCATGTGATGTTCTGGCAATAATAGAGTGCAGAGCAGGACTGGCTGGTAAATATTCCTGCTGGGTACAACGTGTTCCAAAAAGACAGGAAAAGAAAGGGTGATGGCAGTATTGTTTCAGAAAAAGTGAGGATAGAGTTGATGTAGGGCTAAGAAACACTGCAGGAACTCCATCATTGCTCTGTGTAGTCTATTGGCCACCAAAGGTCAAAAAGAAGCCAAGGAGAAGCCTGGATGAAAGTTACACCTTACACCAAGAGTTACAGATAATGGGGACCCTTAATTATATAAACTGGGATAGCAGCAGTACAAAGGGCAGAAGGGTCGAGCAGAGGGCGTTCAGGAGGGCTCTCCCCAGCACTGCGTATCCAATCCAATGGGAAAGGACAGCGTGCCCACCCTGGTTCATGGGAATGAGGAGGATCATGTTGGGCAGGTTTAGAGACAGTGAGCATAGTATCATAAGGTTCAGGATGGTGCTGGAGAGTGACAATGAGCAACATGTTTTATTCATGGGATATGGGTATCGCTGGCTGGGCCCAGCATTCTTTGTCTGTCCCTAGTTCCCCTGCTGAGAAGGTGGTGGGGATCAAAAAGTGTGGCACTAGAAAACACAGCAGGTCAGGCAGCATCTGAGGAACAGGAGAGTCAATGTTTTGGGCATAGCGTTTCACCAGGAGAAGGTGGGGGTGAGCTGCCTTCCTGACCCGCTGCAGTCCATGTGCTGTGGGTTAACCCACAATGCCCTGAGGGAGGGAATTCCAGGATTCTGGCCCAGTACACTGAAGGAACAGCGATATATTTCCAAGTCAGGATGGTGACTGGTTTGGAGGGGAACTTGTAGGGAGTGGTGTTCCCATGTACCTGCTGTCCTTGTCCTTCTGGAAAGAAGTGGTCGTGGGTTTGGAAGGTGCTGCCTGAGGGTCTTTGGTGAATTCCTGCAGTGCATCTTGTAGATGGTACACACTGCTGCTGCTGTGGTGGAGGGAGGGGATGATTGATTGGTACTGTGCCACCATTTTAGTGTCGTCGGCAAACTTACCGGCCATGCCTCCTATATTCAAATCCAAATCATTTATACAAATGACAAACAAAAGTGGAACCAGAACCACTCCCTGTGGAACACCGGTAATGACAGGCCTCCAGCAACCCGCCACCATTTCTGTCTGTCTGTCTCCTGCCATTAAGGCAATTGGCAAGCCCAGCCTGAATCCCATGTAATCCACCTTTACTATTAGTCTAACATGCGGAACCTTGTCAGGTTAATGATAATAATCATAATAAAACACAGTAAAACGAGCCATAGGGGATGGACACTTTGTGTCAGGAACCATAGCTAGGGTGTTAAATGAACACTTTGCCTGCAAAGCGAACCCTGCTAAACTGACAGATACGCAGTCCAGGATTAACTGTCCATGTGTAAAGGTGAGAAGTCAGTTGGACTGGATGAGATGCAGGATGAGGATATTGAAGGAAGCAGCGTTACCTCTAGATTTCTCTTTTATTGCTTAGGTCACTGAGGTCAGTGTGCGACAGCCAATTTTGGAGTTAGACATCATGCTGCATTAACACCCCTCTCGCTGCGCTAACACCCCTCTCACTGCGCTAACACACCTCTCCCTGCATTAACACACCTCTCACTGCATTAACACCCCTCTCACTGCATTAACACACCTCTCCCTGCGCTAACACCCCTCTCGCTGCGCTAACAACCCTCTCACTGCGCTAACATACCTCTCGCTCCGCTAACACCCCTCTCGCTGCGCTAACACCCCTCTCGCTGCGCTAACACCCCTCTCGCTCCGCTAACACCCCTCTCGCTGCGCTAACACCCCTCTCGCTCCGCTAACACCCCTCTCCCTGTGCTAACACGCCTCTCACTGCATTAACACACCTCTCCCTGCGCGAACACCCCTCTCACTGCGCTAACACACCTCTCCCTGCGCGAACAACCCTCTCACTGCGCTAACATACCTCTCGCTCCGCTAACACCCCTCTCGCTCCGCTAACACCCCTCTCCCTGTGCTAACACGCCTCTCACTGCATTAACACACCTCTCCCTGCGCTAACAACCCTCTCACTGCGCTAACACCCCTCTCGCTCCGCTAACACCCCTCTCGCTGCGCTAACACGCCTCTCACTGCATTAACACACCTCTCCCTGCGCGAACACCCCTCTCACTGCGCTAACACACCTCTCACTGCGCTAACACACCTCTCCCTGCATTAACACACCTCTCACTGCGCTAACACACCTCTCCCTGCGCTAACACCCCTCTCGCTGCGCTAACACGCCTCTCACTGCATTAACAAACCTCTCCCTGCGCGAACACCCCTCTCACTGCGCTAACACACCTCTCCCTGCATTAACACACCTCTCACTGCGCTAACACACCTCTCCCTGCGCTAACACCCCTCTCACTGCGCTAACACACCTCTCCCTGCATTAACACACCTCTCACTGCGCTAACACACCTCTCCCTGCGCTAACACCCCTCTCGCTGCGCTAACACGCCTCTCACTGCATTAACAAACCTCTCCCTGCGCGAACACCCCTCTCACTGCGCTAACACACCTCTCCCTGCATTAACACACCTCTCACTGCGCTAACACACCTCTCCCTGCGCTAACAACCCTCTCACTGCGCTAACACCCCTCTCGCTCCGCTAACACCCCTCTCACTGCACTAACACCCCTCTCCCTGCGCTAACACCCCTCTCACTGCGCTAACACCCCTCTCGCTGCGCTAACACCCCTCTCACTGCGCTAACACACCTCTCACTGCGCTAACACACCTCTCACTGCGCTAACACACCTCTCACTGCGCGAACACCCCTCTCACTGTGCTAACACACCTCTCCCTGCGCTAACATTCCTCTCACTGCGCTAACACCCCTCTCGCTGCGCTAACACCCCTCTCACTGCGCTAACACACCTCTCACTGCGCTAACACACCTCTCACTGCGCTAACACACCTCTCACTGCGCGAACACACCTCTCCCTGCGCTAACACACCTCTCCCTGCGCTAACATTCCTCTCACTGCACTAACACCCCTCTCACTGCATTAACACACCTCTCCCTGCGCTAACACCCCTCTCACTGCATTAACACACCTCTCCCTGCGCTAACACCCCTCTCACTGCATTAACACACCTCTCCCTGCGCTAACACACCTCTCACTGCGCTAACACACCTCTCCCTGCGCTAACACACCTCTCCCTGCGCTAACACCCCTCTCACTGCGCTAACACACCTCTCCCTGCGCTAACACTCCTCTCACTGCATTAACACAACTCTCAATGCGCTAACACCCCTCTCACTGCACTAACACCCCTCTCACTGCGCTAACACCCCTCTCACTGTGCTAACACACCTCTCCCTGCGCGAACATTCCTCTCACTGCATTAACACAACTCTCACTGCGCTAACTCCGCTCTCACTGTGCTAACACCCCTCTCCATGCGCTAACACATCTCTCACTGCGCTAACACCCCTCTCACTGCGCTAACACCCCTCTCACTGCGCTAACACACCTCTCACTGCGCTAACACCCCTCTCCCTGCGCTAACACACCTCTCACTGCATTAACACACCTCTCCCTGTGCTAACATACCACTCACTGCATTAACACCCCTCTCCCTGCGCTAACACCCCTCTCCCTGCGCTAACACACCTCTCCCTGCGCTAAAACCCCTCTCCCTGCGCTAACACCCCTCTCCCTGCGCTAACACCCCTCTCCCTGCGCTAACACCCCTCTCCCTGCGCTAACACCCCTCTCACTGCGCTAACACCCCTCTCACTGCATTAACACCCCCTCAATGCTTTAAAACACCTCTCACTGCATTAACACCCCTCTCTCTGCATTAACACATCTTTCACTGCACTAACACACCTCTCACTGTGCTAACACACCTCTCACTGTGCTAACACTCCTCTCACTGCATGAACACACCTCTCACTGCATTAAAACACCTCTCACTGCATGAACACACCTTTCACTGCATTAACACATCTCACACTGTGCTAACACACCACTCACTGCATTAACACCCCTCTTTCTGCATGAACACACCTCTCACTGCATTAACACACCTCTCACTGTGCTAAAACTCCACTCACTGCGCTAACACACCTCTCACTGCATTAACACCCCTCTCACTGCATTAACACACCTCTCACTGCATTAACACACCTCTCACTGCATTATCACACCTCTCACTGCATTAACACACCTCTCACTGCATTAACACCCCTCTCACTGTGCTAACACTCCTATCACTGCACTAACACACCTCTCACTGCACTAACACACCTCTCACTGCACTAAGACACCTCTCACTGCACTAAGACACCTCTCACTCCATTAACACACCTCTCCCTGCGCTAATACACCTCTCACTGCATTAACACACCTCTCACTGCGCTAACACACCTCTCACTGCACTAACACACCTCCCACTGCACTAACACACCTCTCACTGCATTAACGCACCTCTCACTGCGCTAACACACCTCACAGTGCACTAACACGCCTCTCACTGCATTAACACACCTCTCACTGCGCTAACACACCCCGCACTGCATTAACACACCTCTCACTGCGCTAACACACCTCTCACTAAGCTAACGCACATCTCACTGCATTAACACACCTCTCACTGCGCTATCACACCTCTCACTGCACTAACACACCTCTCACTGCACTAACACACCTCCCACTGCACTAACACACCTCTCACTGCATTAACGCACCTCTCACTGCGCGAACAAACCTCTCACTGCACTAACAGACCTCTCACTGCATTAACACACCTCTCACTGCGCTAACACACCCCGCACTGCATTAACACACCTCTCACTACGCTAACACACCTCTCACTACGCTAACGCACATCTCACTGCATTAACACACCTCTGACTGCGCTAACACACCTCTCACTGCACTAACACACCTCTCACTGCGCTAACACACCTCCCACTTCACTAACACACATCTCACTGCGCTAACACACCTCTGACTGCTCTAACGCACCTCTCACTGCGCTGACACCCCTCTTACTGCATTAACACGCTCTCACTGCATTAACACACCTCTCACTGCACTAACACACCCCTCACTGCATTAACACACCTCTCACTGCATTAACACACCTCTCACTGCGCTAACACACCCCTCACTGCGCTAACACACCCCTCACTGCATTCCCACACCTCTCACTGCGCTAACACACCCCTCACTGCGCTAACACACCTCTTACTACGCTAACGCACATCTCACTGCCTTAACACACCTCTCACTGCGCTAACACACCTCTCACTGCACTAACACACCTCCTACTGCACTAACACACATCTCACTGTGCTAACGCACCTCTCATGGCATTAAAGCACCTCTCACTGCGCTGACACACCTCTCAATGCGCTGACACCCCTCTTACTGCATTAACACGCTCTCACTGCATTAACACACTTCTCACTGCACTAACACACCCCTCACTGCATAAACACACCTCTCACTGCATTAACACACCTCTCACTGCGCTAACACACCCCTCACTGCGCTAACACACCCCTCACTGCATTCCCACACCTCTCACTGCGCTAACACACCCCTCACTGCGCTAACACACCTCTTACTACGCTAACGCACATCTCACTGCCTTAACACACCTCTCACTGCGCTAACACACCTCTCACTGCACTAACACACCTCCTACTGCACTAACACACATCTCACTGTGCTAACGCACCTCTCACGGCATTAAAGCACCTCTCACTGCGCTGACACACCTCTCAATGCGCTAACACACCTCTCACTGCATTAACGCACATCTCACTGCGGTAACACAACTCTCACTGCACTAACACGCCTCTCACTGCATTAACACACCTCTTACTGCACTAACACACCACTCTCTGCATTAACACGCCTCTCACTGCATTAACACACCGCTCACTGCGCTAACACACCTCTCACTGTACTAACACGCCTCTCACTGCATTAACACACCTCTCACTGCATTAACACACCTCTCACTGCGCTATTACACCCCTCACTGCACTAACACACCCCTCACTGCATTAACACACCTCTCACTGCGCTAACACGCCGCTCACTGCACTAACACACCTCTCACTGCGCTAACACACCTCTCACTGTGCTAACACACCTCTCACTGCATTAACACACCTCTCACTGCGCTAACACACCTCTCACTGCGCTAACACACCTCTCACTGCATTAACGCACCTCTACTGTGCTAACACGCCTCTCACTACACTAACGCACATCTCACTGCATTAACGCACCTCTCACTGCATTAACACACCTCTCACTGCGCTAACACACCTCTCACTACGCTAACACACCTCTCACTGCATTAACACACCTCTCACTGCACAACACACCTCTCACTGCATTAACACACCTCTCACTGCACTAACACACCTCTCACTACGCTAACACACCGCTCACTGTGCTAACACACCTCTCACTGCGCTAACACACCTCTCACTGCATTAACGCACCTCTCACTGCTATGACACACCTCTCACTGCGCTAACACACCTCTCACTGCACTAACACACCTCTCACTGCATTAACGCACCTCTCACTGCTCTGACACACCTCTCACTGCGCTAACACACCTCTCACTGCACTAACACACCTCTCACTGCATTAACGCACCTCTCACTGCTCTGACACACCTCTCACTGTGCTAACACACCTCTCACTGCGCTAACACACCTCTCACTGCATTAACGCACCTCTCACTGCTCTGACACACCTCTCACTGCGCTAACACACCTCTCACTGCACTAACACACCTCTCACTGCATTAACACACCTATCACTGCATTAACACACCTCTCACTGCGCTAACACACCTCTCACTGCATTAACGCACCTCTAACTGCTCTGACACACCTCTCACTGCATTAACACACCTCTCACTGCATTAACACACCTCTCACTGCGCTAACACGCCCCTCACTGCATTACCACACCTCTCACTGTGCTAACACATGTCTCACTGCACTAACACACCTCTCACTGCGCTAACACACCGCTCACTGCATTAACGCACCTCTCACTGCGCTAACACACCTCTCACTATGCTAACGCACATCTCACTGCATTAACACACCTCTCACTGCGCTAACACACCTCTCACTACGCTTAAGCACATCTCACTGCATTAACGCACCTCTCACTGCGCTAACACACCTCTCACTGCACTAACACGCCTCTCCCTGCATTAACGCACCTCTCACTGCGCGAACACACCTCTCACTGCACTAACACGCCTCTCCCTGCATTAACGCACCTCTCACTGCGCGAACACACCTCTCACTACGCTAACGCACATCTCACTGCATTAACGCACCTCTCAGTGTGCTAACACACCTCTCACTGCGCTAACACACCTCTCACTGCATTAACGCACCTCTCACTGCGGTAACACACCTCGCACTGCACTAACACGCCTCTCCCTGCATTAACACACCTCTCACTGCATTAACACACCTCTCACTGCATTAACACACCTCTCACTGCGCTAAGACACCTCTCACTGCGCTAACACACCTCTCACTGCATTAACACACCTCTCACTGTGCTAACACACCTCTCACTGCATTAACACATCTCTCACTGCACTAACACACCCCTCACTGCGGTAACACACCTCTCACTGCGCTAACACGCCCCTCACTGCATTACCACACCTCTCACTGTGCTAACACATGTCTCACTGCATTAACACACCTCTCACTGCACTAACACACCTCTCACTGTGCTAACACACCGCTCACTGCATTAACACACCTCTCACTGCGCTAACACACCTCTCACTGCGCTAACACACCTCTCACTGCGCTAACACACCTCTCACTGGGCTAACACACCTCTCATTGCATTAACGCACTTCTCACTGCTCTGACACACCTCCCACTGCGCTAACACACCTCCCACTGCGCTAACACACCTCCCACTGCGCTAACACACCTCCCACTGCGCTAACACACCTCTCACTGTGCTAACACGCCTCTCACTACACTAACGCACATCTCACTGCATTAACGCACCTCTCACTGCATTGACACACCTCTCACTGCGCTAACACACCTCTCACTACGCTAACACACCTCTCACTGTATTAACACACCTCTCACTGCACAACACACCTCTCACTGCATTAACACACCTCCCAATGCGCTATCACACCTCTCACTGCACTAACACGCCACTCTCTGCATTAACACGCCTCTCACTGTGCTAACACACCTCTCACTGTGCTAACACACCTCTCACTGCGCTAACACACCTCTCACTGCACTAACACACCTCTCACTGCATTAACGCACCTCTCACTGCTCTGACACACCTCTCACTGTGCTAACACACCTCTCACTGCACTAACATATCTCTCACTGCATTAACGCACCTATCACTGCGCTAACACACCCCTCGCTGCATTAACACACCTCTCACTGCATTAACACACCTCTCACTGCAGTAACACACCTCTCACTGCGTTAACACGCCCCTCACTGCATTACCACACCTCTCACTGTGCTAACACATGTCTCACTGCACTAACACACCTCTCACTGCGCTAACACACCGCTCACTGCATTAACGCACCTCTCACTGCGCTAACACACCTCTCACTATGCTAACGCACATCTCACTGCATTAACACACCTCTCACTGCATTAACGCACCTCTCACTGCGCTAACACACCTCTCACTGCACTAACACGCCTCTCCCTGCATTAACGCACCTCTCACTGCGCTAACACACCTCTCACTGCACTAACACGCCTCTCCCTGCATTAACACACCTCTCACTGCGCTAACACACCTCTCACTAAACTAACGCACATCTCACTGCATTAACGCACCTCTCACTGCGCTAACACACCTCTCACTGCACTAACACGCCTCTCCCTGCATTAACACACCTCTCACTGCGCTAACACACCTCTCACTGCACTAACACGCCTCTCCCTGCATTAACACACCTCTCACTGCATTAACACACCTCTCACTGCATTAACGCACCTCTCACTGCGGTAACACACCTCTCCCTGCACTAACACGCCTCTCCCTGCATTAACACACCTCTCACTGCACTAACACACCTCTCACTGCACTAACACACCTCTCACTGCACTAACACACCTCTCACTGCACTAACACGCCTCTCCCTGCATTAACACACCTCTCACTGCGGTAACACACCTCTCCCTGCATTATCACACCTCTCACTGCATTAACACACCTCTCACTGCATTAACACCCCTCTCACTGTGCTAACACTCCTATCACTGCACTAACACACCTCTCACTGCACTAACACACCTCTCACTGCACTAAGACACCTCTCACTGCACTAAGACACCTCTCACTCCATTAACACACCTCTCCCTGCGCTAATACACCTCTCACTGCATTAACACACCTCTCACTGCGCTAACACACCTCTCACTGCACTAACACACCTCCCACTGCACTAACACACCTCTCACTGCATTAACGCACCTCTCACTCCGCTAACACACCTCACAGTGCACTAACACGCCTCTCACTGCATTAACACACCTCTCACTGCGCTAACACACCCCGCACTGCATTAACACACCTCTCACTGCGCTAACACACCTCTCACTAAGCTAACGCACATCTCACTGCATTAACACACCTCTCACTGCGCTATCACACCTCTCACTGCACTAACACACCTCTCACTGCACTAACACACCTACCACTGCACTAACACACCTCTCACTGCATTAACGCACCTCTCACTGCGCGAACAAACCTCTCACTGCACTAACACACCTCTCACTGCATTAACACACCTCTCACTGCGCTAACACACCTCGCACTGCATTAACACACCTCTCACCACGCTAACACACCTCTCACTACGCTAACGCACATCTCACTGCATTAACACACCTCTGACTGCGCTAACACACCTCTCACTGCACTAACACACCTCTCACTGCGCTAACACACCTCCCACTTCACTAACACACATCTCACTGCGCTAACACACCTCTGACTGCTCTAACGCACCTCTCACTGCGCTGACACCCCTCTTACTGCATTAACACGCTCTCACTGCATTAACACACCTCTCACTGCACTAACACACCCCTCACTGCATTAACACACCTCTCACTGCATTAACACACCTCTCACTGCGCTTACACACCCCTCACTGCGCTAACACACCCCTCACTGCATTCCCACACCTCTCACTGCGCTAACACACCCCTCACTGCGCTAACACACCTCTTACTACGCTAACGCACATCTCACTGCCTTAACACACCTCTCACTGCGCTAACACACCTCTCACTGCACTAACACACCTCCTACTGCACTAACACACATCTCACTGTGCTAACGCACCTCTCACGGCATTAAAGCACCTCTCACTGCGCTGACACACCTCTCAATGCGCTGACACCCCTCTTACTGCATTAACACGCTCTCACTGCATTAACACACCTCTCACTGCACTAACACACCCCTCACTGCATTAACACACCTCTCACGGCATTAAAGCACCTCTCACTGCGCTGACACACCTCTCAATGCGCTAACACACCTCTCACTGCATTAACGCACATCTCACTGCGGTAACACAACTCTCACTGCACTAACACGCCTCTCACTGCATTAACACACCTCTTACTGCACTAACACACCACTCTCTGCATTAACACGCCTCTCACTGCATTAACACACCGCTCACTGCGCTAACACACCTCTCACTGTACTAACACGCCTCTCACTGCATTAACACACCTCTCACTGCATTAACACACCTCTCACTGTGCTATTACACCCCTCACTGCACTAACACACCCCTCACTGCATTAACACACCTCTCACTGCGCTAACACGCCGCTCACTGCACTAACACACCTCTCACTGTGCTAACACACGTCTCACTGCATTAACACACCTCTCACTGCGCTAACACACCTCTCACTGCGCTAACACACCTCTCACTGCGCTAACACACCTCTCACTGCATTAACGCACCTCTACTGTGCTAACACGCCTCTCACTACACTAACGCACATCTCACTGCATTAACACACCTCTCACTGCATTAACACACCTCTCACTGCGCTAACACACCTCTCACTACGCTAACACACCTCTCACTGCATTAACACACCTCTCACTGCACAACACACCTCTCACTGCATTAACACACCTCTCACTGTGCTAACACACCTCTCACTGTGCTAACACACCTCTCACTGCGCTAACACACCTCTCACTGCATTAACGCACCTCTCACTGCTCTGACACACCTGTCACTGCGCTAACACACCTCTCACTGCGCTAACACACCTCTCACTGCACTAACACAACTCTCACTGCATTAACACACCTCTCACTGCGCTAACACACCTCTCACTGCATTAACGCACCTCTAACTGCTCTGACACACCTCTCACTGTGCTAACACACCTCTCACTGCACTAACACACCTCTCACTGCATTAACACACCTCTCACTGCATTAACACACCTCTCACTGCGCTAACACGCCCCTCACTGCATTACCACACCTCTCACTGTGCTAACACATGTCTCACTGCACTAACACACCTCTCACTGCGCTAACACACCGCTCACTGCATTAACGCACCTCTCACTGCGCTAACACACCTCTCACTATGCTAACGCACATCTCACTGCATTAACACACCTCTCACTGCGCTAACACACCTCTCACTACGCTTAAGCACATCTCACTGCATTAACGCACCTCTCACTGCGCTAACACACCTCTCACTGCACTAACACGCCTCTCCCTGCATTAACGCACCTCTCACTGCGCGAACACACCTCTCACTGCACTAACACGCCTCTCCCTGCATTAACGCACCTCTCACTGCGCGAACACACCTCTCACTACGCTAACGCACATCTCACTGCATTAACGCACCTCTCAGTGTGCTAACACACCTCTCACTGCGCTAACACACCTCTCACTGCATTAACGCACCTCTCACTGCGGTAACACACCTCTCACTGCACTAACACGCCTCTCCCTGCATTAACACACCTCTCACTGCATTAACATACCTCTCACTGCACTAACACACCTCTCACTGCACTAACACACCTCTCACTGCGCTAAGACACCTCTCACTGCGCTAACACACCTCTCACTGCATTAACACACCTCTCACTGTGCTAACACACCTCTCACTGCATTAACACACCTCTCACTGCACTAACACACCCCTCACTGCATTAACACACCTCTCACTGTGCTAACACATGTCTCACTGCATTACCACACCTCTCACTGTGCTAACACATGTCTCACTGCATTAACACACCTCTCACTGCACTAACACACCTCTCACTGTGCTAACACACCGCTCACTGCATTAACACACCTCTCACTGCGCTAACACACCTCTCACTGCGCTAACACACCTCTCACTGGGCTAACACACCTCTCATTGCATTAACGCACTTCTCACTGCTCTGACACACCTCTCACTGCGCTAACACACCTCTCACTGCGCTAACACACCTCCCACTGCGCTAACACACCTCCCACTGCGCTAACACACCTCTCACTGTGCTAACACACCTCTCACTGCATTAACGCACCTCTACTGTGCTAACACGCCTCTCACTACACTAACGCACATCTCACTGCATTAACGCACCTCTCACTGCATTGACACACCTCTCACTGCGCTAACACACCTCTCACTACGCTAACACACCTCTCACTGTATTAACACACCTCTCACTGCACAACACACCTCTCACTGCATTAACACACCTCCCAATGCGCTATCACACCTCTCACTGCACTAACACGCCACTCTCTGCATTAACACGCCTCTCACTGTGCTAACACACCTCTCACTGTGCTAACACACCTCTCACTGCGCTAACACACCTCTCACTGCATTAACGCACCTCTCACTGCTCTGACACACCTCTCACTGTGCTAACACACCTCTCACTGCACTAACATATCTCTCACTGCATTAACGCACCTATCACTGCGCTAACACACCCCTCGCTGCATTAACACACCTCTCACTGCATTAACACACCTCTCACTGCATTAACACACCTCTCACTGCGTTAACACGCCCCTCACTGCATTACCACACCTCTCACTGTGCTAACACATGTCTCACTGCACTAACACACCTCTCACTGCGCTAACACACCGCTCACTGCATTAACGCACCTCTCACTGCGCTAACACACCTCTCACTATGCTAACGCACATCTCACTGCATTAACACACCTCTCACTGCATTAACGCACCTCTCACTGCGCTAACACACCTCTCACTGCACTAACACGCCTCTCCCTGCATTAACGCACCTCTCACTGCGCTAACACACCTCTCACTGCACTAACACGCCTCTCCCTGCATTAACACACCTCTCACTGCGCTAACACACCTCTCACTAAACTAACGCACATCTCACTGCATTAACGCACCTCTCACTGCGCTAACACACCTCTCACTGCACTAACACGCCTCTCCCTGCATTAACACACCTCTCACTGCGCTAACACACCTCTCACTGCACTAACACGCCTCTCCCTGCATTAACACACCTCTCACTGCATTAACACACCTCTCACTGCATTAACGCACCTCTCACTGCGGTAACACACCTCTCCCTGCACTAACACGCCTCTCCCTGCATTAACACACCTCTCACTGCACTAACACACCTCTCACTGCACTAACACACCTCTCACTGCACTAACACGCCTCTCCCTGCATTAACACACCTCTCACTGCGGTAACACACCTCTCCCTGCACTAACACGCCTCTCCCTGCATTAACACACCTCTCACTGCACTAACACACCTCTCACTGCATTAACACACCTCTCACTGCGCTAACACACCTCTCACTACGCTTAAGCACATCTCACTGCATTAACACACCTCTCACTGCGCTAGCACACCTCTCACTGCACTAACACACCTCTCACTGCGCTAAGACACCTCTCACTGCGCTAACACACCTCTCACTGCGCTAACACACCTCTCACTGCGCTAAGACACCTCTCACTGCGCTAACACACCTCTCACTGCGCTAACACACCTCTCACTGCACTAACACACCTCTCACTGCGCTAACACACCTCTCACTGCATTATCGCACCTCTCACTGCTCTGACACACCTCTCACTGCGCTAACACACCGCTCACGGCATTAACGCACCTCTCACTGCGCTAACACACCTCTCACAGCACTAACACACCTCTCACTGCGCTAACACACCTCTCACTGCACTAACACACCTCTCACTGCGCTAACACAACTCTCACTGCGCTAACACACCTCTCAATGCTCTAACACACCTCTCACTTCACTAACACACCTCTCACTGCGCTAACACACCTCTCACTGCGCTAACACACCTCTCACTGCATTAACGCACCTCTCACTGCTCTGACACACCTCTCACTGCACTAACACAACTCTCACTGCATTATCGCACCTCTCACTGCTCTGACACACCTCTCACTGCGCTAACACACCTCTCACTGCATTATCGCACCTCTCACTGCTCTGACACACCTCTCACTGCGCTAACACACCTCTCACTGCATTATCGCACCTCTCACTGCTCTGACACACCTCTCACTGCGCTAACACACCGCTCACGGCATTAACGCACCTCTCACTGCGCTAACACACCTCTCACAGCACTAACACACCTCTCACTGCGCTAACACACCTCTCACTGCACTAACACACCTCTCACTGCGCTAACACAACTCTCACTGCGCTAACACACCTCTCACTGCACTAACACGCCTCTCCCTGCATTAACGCACCTCTCACTGCGCGAACACACCTCTCACTGCACTAACACGCCTCTCCCTGCATTAACGCACCTCTCACTGCGCGAACACACCTCTCACTACGCTAACGCACATCTCACTGCATTAACGCACCTCTCAGTGTGCTAACACACCTCTCACTGCGCTAACACACCTCTCACTGCATTAACGCACCTCTCACTGCGGTAACACACCTCTCACTGCACTAACACACCTCTCACTGCGCTAAGACACCTCTCACTGCGCTAACACACCTCTCACTGCATTAACACACCTCTCACTGTGCTAACACACCTCTCACTGCATTAACACACCTCTCACTGCACTAACACACCCCTCACTGCATTAACACACCTCTCACTGTGCTAACACATGTCTCACTGCATTACCACACCTCTCACTGTGCTAACACATGTCTCACTGCATTAACACACCTCTCACTGCACTAACACACCTCTCACTGTGCTAACACACCGCTCACTGCATTAACACACCTCTCACTGCGCTAACACACCTCTCACTGCGCTAACACACCTCTCACTGCGCTAACACACCTCTCACTGGGCTAACACACCTCTCATTGCATTAACGCACTTCTCACTGCTCTGACACACCTCTCACTGCGCTAACACACCTCTCACTGCGCTAACACACCTCCCACTGCGCTAACACACCTCCCACTGCGCTAACACACCTCTCACTGTGCTAACACACCTCTCACTGCATTAACGCACCTCTACTGTGCTAACACGCCTCTCACTACACTAACGCACATCTCACTGCATTAACGCACCTCTCACTGCATTGACACACCTCTCACTGCGCTAACACACCTCTCACTACGCTAACACACCTCTCACTGTATTAACACACCTCTCACTGCACAACACACCTCTCACTGCATTAACACACCTCCCAATGCGCTATCACACCTCTCACTGCACTAACACGCCACTCTCTGCATTAACACGCCTCTCACTGTGCTAACACACCTCTCACTGTGCTAACACACCTCTCACTGCGCTAACACACCTCTCACTGCATTAACGCACCTCTCACTGCTCTGACACACCTCTCACTGTGCTAACACACCTCTCACTGCACTAACATATCTCTCACTGCATTAACGCACCTATCACTGCGCTAACACACCCCTCGCTGCATTAACACACCTCTCACTGCATTAACACACCTCTCACTGCATTAACACACCTCTCACTGCGTTAACACGCCCCTCACTGCATTACCACACCTCTCACTGTGCTAACACATGTCTCACTGCACTAACACACCTCTCACTGCGCTAACACACCGCTCACTGCATTAACGCACCTCTCACTGCGCTAACACACCTCTCACTATGCTAACGCACATCTCACTGCATTAACACACCTCTCACTGCATTAACGCACCTCTCACTGCGCTAACACACCTCTCACTGCACTAACACGCCTCTCCCTGCATTAACGCACCTCTCACTGCGCTAACACACCTCTCACTGCACTAACACGCCTCTCCCTGCATTAACACACCTCTCACTGCGCTAACACACCTCTCACTAAACTAACGCACATCTCACTGCATTAACGCACCTCTCACTGCGCTAACACACCTCTCACTGCACTAACACGCCTCTCCCTGCATTAACACACCTCTCACTGCGCTAACACACCTCTCACTGCACTAACACGCCTCTCCCTGCATTAACACACCTCTCACTGCATTAACACACCTCTCACTGCATTAACGCACCTCTCACTGCGGTAACACACCTCTCCCTGCACTAACACGCCTCTCCCTGCATTAACACACCTCTCACTGCACTAACACACCTCTCACTGCACTAACACACCTCTCACTGCACTAACACGCCTCTCCCTGCATTAACACACCTCTCACTGCGGTAACACACCTCTCCCTGCACTAACACGCCTCTCCCTGCATTAACACACCTCTCACTGCACTAACACACCTCTCACTGCATTAACACACCTCTCACTGCGCTAACACACCTCTCACTACGCTTAAGCACATCTCACTGCATTAACACACCTCTCACTGCGCTAGCACACCTCTCACTGCACTAACACACCTCTCACTGCGCTAAGACACCTCTCACTGCGCTAACACACCTCTCACTGCGCTAACACACCTCTCACTGCGCTAAGACACCTCTCACTGCGCTAACACACCTCTCACTGTGCTAACACACCTCTCACTGCACTAACACACCTCTCACTGCTCTGACACACCTCTCACTGCGCTAACACACCGCTCACGGCATTAACGCACCTCTCACTGCGCTAACACACCTCTCACAGCACTAACACACCTCTCACTGCGCTAACACACCTCTCACTGCACTAACACACCTCTCACTGCGCTAACACAACTCTCACTGCGCTAACACACCTCTCAATGCTCTAACACACCTCTCACTTCACTAACACACCTCTCACTGCGCTAACACACCTCTCACTGCGCTAACACACCTCTCACTGCATTAACGCACCTCTCACTGCTCTGACACACCTCTCACTGCACTAACACAACTCTCACTGCATTATCGCACCTCTCACTGCTCTGACACACCTCTCACTGCGCTAACACACCTCTCACTGCATTATCGCACCTCTCACTGCTCTGACACACCTCTCACTGCGCTAACACACCTCTCACTGCATTATCGCACCTCTCACTGCTCTGACACTCCTCTCACTGCGCTAACACACCGCTCACGGCATTAACGCACCTCTCACTACGCTAACACACCTCTCACAGCACTAACACACCTCTCACTGCACTAACACACCTCTCACTGCACTAACACACCTCTCACTGCGCTAACACAACTCTCACTGCGCTAACACACCTCTCACTGCACTAACACGCCTCTCCCTGCATTAACGCACCTCTCACTGCGCGAACACACCTCTCACTGCACTAACACGCCTCTCCCTGCATTAACGCACCTCTCACTGCACGAACACACCTCTCACTACGCTAACGCACATCTCACTGCATTAACGCACCTCTCAGTGTGCTAACACACCTCTCACTGCGCTAACACACCTCTCACTGCATTAACGCACCTCTCACTGCGGTAACACACCTCTCACTGCACTAACACGCCTCTCCCTGCATTAACACACCTCTCACTGCATTAACATACCTCTCACTGCACTAACACACCTCTCACTGCACTAACACACCTCTCACTGCGCTAAGACATCTCTCACTGCGCTAACACACCTCTCACTGCATTAACACACCTCTCACTGCATTAACACACCTCTCACTGCACTAACACACCCCTCACTGCATTAACACACCTCTCACTGCGCTAACACGCCCCTCACTGCATTACCACACCTCTCACTGTGCTAACACATGTCTCACTGCATTAACACACCTCTCACTGCACTAACACACCTCTCACTGTGCTAACACACCGCTCACTGCATTAACACACCTCTCACTGCGCTAACACACCTCTCACTGCGCTAACACACCTCTCACTGCGCTAACACACCTCTCACTGGGCTAACACACCTCTCATTGCATTAACGCACTTCTCACTGCTCTGACACACCTCTCACTGCGCTAACACACCTTTCACTGCGCTAACACACCTCCCACTGCGCTAACACACCTCCCACTGCGCTAACACACCTCTCACTGTGCTAACACACCTCTCACTGCATTAACGCACCTCTACTGTGCTAACACGCCTCTCACTACACTAACGCACATCTCACTGCATTAACGCACCTCTCACTGCATTGACACACCTCTCACTGCGCTAACACACCTCTCACTACGCTAACACACCTCTCACTGTATTAACACACCTCTCACTGCACAACACACCTCTCACTGCATTAACACACCTCCCAATGCGCTATCACACCTCTCACTGCACTAACACGCCACTCTCTGCATTAACACGCCTCTCACTGTGCTAACACACCCCTCACTGCGCTAACACACCTCTCACTGCGCTAACACACCTCTCACTGCGCTAACACACCTCTCACTGTGCTAACACACATCTCACTGTGCTAACACACCTCTCACTGCACTAACACACCTCTCACTGCGCTAACACACCTCTCACTGCATTAACGCACCTCTACTGTGCTAACACGCCTCTCACTACACTAACGCACATCTCACTGCATTAACGCACCTCTCACTGCATTGACACACCTCTCACTGCGCTAACACACCTCTCACTACGCTAACACACCTCTCACTGTATTAACACACCTCTCACTGCGGTAACACACCTCTCACTGCACTAACACGCCTCTCCCTGCATTAACACACCTCTCACTGCACTAACACACCTCTCACTGCACTAACACACCTCTCACTGCATTAACACACCTCTCACTGCGCTAACACACCTCTCACTACGCTTAAGCACATCTCACTGCTTTAACACACCTCTCACTGCGCTAACACACCTCTCACTGCGCTAACACACCTCTCACTGCGCTAACACACCTCTCACTGTGCTAACACACCTCTCACTGCGCTAATACACCTCTCACTGCATTAACACACCTCTCACTGCATTAACGCACCTCTCACTGCACTAACACACCTCTCACTGTGCTAACACACCCCTCACTGCATTAACACACCCCTCATTGCATTAACACGCCTCTCACTGCACTAACACACCTCCCACTGCACTAACACACCTCTCACTGCACTAACACACCTCTCACTGCGCTAAGACACCTCTCACTGCGCTAACACACCTCTCACTGCGCTAACACACCTCTCACTGCGCTAACACACCGCTCACTGCATTAACGCACCTCTCACTGCGCTAACACACCTCTCACAGCACTAACGCACCTCTCACTGCGCTAACGCACCTCTCAATGCTCTAACACACCTCTCACTGCGCTAACACACCTCTCACTGCGCTAACACACCTCTCACTTCACTAACACACCTCTCACTGCGCTAACACACCTCTCACTGCATTAACGCACCTCTCACTGCTCTGACACACCTCTCACTGCATTAACGCACCTCTCACTGCGCTAACACACCTCTCACTATGCTAACGCACATCTCACTGCATTAACACACCTCTCACTGCGCTAACACACCTCTCACTACGCTTAAGCACATCTCACTGCATTAACGCACCTCTCACTGCGCTAACACACCTCTCACTGCACTAACACGCCTCTCCCTGCATTAACGCACCTCTCACTGCGCTAACACACCTCTCACTGCACTAACACGCCTCTCCCTGCATTAACGCACCTCTCACTGCGCGAACACACCTCTCACTGCACTAACACGCCTCTCCCTGCATTAACGCACCTCTCACTGCGCGAACACACCTCTCACTACGCTAACGCACATCTCACTGCATTAACGCACCTCTCAGTGTGCTAACACACCTCTCACTGCTCTGACACACCTCTCACTGCGCTAACACACCGCTCACTGCATTAACGCACCTCTCACTGCGCTAACACACCTCTCACAGCACTAACGCACCTCTCACTGCGCTAACGCACCTCTCAATGCTCTAACACACATCTCACTTCACTAACACACCTCTCACTGCGCTAACACACCTCTCACTGCGCTAACACACCTCTCACTGCGCTAACACACCTCTCACTGCATTAACGCACCACTCACTGCTCTGACACACCTCTCACTGCACTAACACAACTCTCACTGCATTATCGCACCTCTCACTGCTCTGACACACCTCTCACTGCGCTAACACACCTCTCACTGCATTATCGCACCTCTCACTGCTCTGACACACCTCTCACTGCGCTAACACACCGCTCACTGCGTTAACGCACCTCTCACTGCGCTAACACACCTCTCACTGCATTAACGCACCTCTCACTGCTCTGACACACCTCTCACTGCGCTAACACACCTCTCACTGCATTAACGCACCTCTCACTGCTCTGACACACCTCTCACTGCGCTAACACACCTCTCACTGCATTAACGCACCTCTCACTGCTCTGACACACCTCTCACTGCGCTAACACACCTCTCACTGCATTATCGCACCTCTCACTGCTCGGACACACCTCTCACTGCGCTAACACACCGCTCACTGCGTTAACGCACCTCTCACTGCGCTAACACACCTCTCACAGCACTAACGCACCTCTCACTGCGCTAACGCACCTCTCACTGCTCTAACACACCTCTCACTGCACTAACACACCTCTCACTGCATTAACACACCTCTCACTGCGCTAACACACCTCTCACTGCATTAACGCACCTCTCACTGCTCTGACACACCTCTCACTGCGCTAACACACCTCTCACTGCACTAACATATCTCTCACTGCATTAACGCACCTATCACTGTGCTAACACACCACTCGCTGCATTAACACACCTCTCACTGTGCTGACACACCTCTCACTGCATTAACACACCTCTCACTGCATTAACGCACCTCTCACTGCGGTAACACACCTCTCACTGCGGTAACACACCTCTCACTGCACTAACACGCCTCTCCCTGCATTAACACACCTCTCACTGCACTAACACACCTCTCACTGCACTAACACACCTCTCACTGCATTAACACACCTCTCACTGCGCTAACACACCTCTCACTACGCTTAAGCACATCTCACTGCTTTAACACACCTCTCACTGCGCTAACACACCTCTCACTGCGCTAACACACCTCTCACTGCGCTAACACACCTCTCACTGTGCTAACACACCTCTCACTGCGCTAATACACCTCTCACTGCATTAACACACCTCTCACTGCATTAACGCACCTCTCACTGCACTAACACACCTCTCACTGTGCTAACACACCCCTCACTGCATTAACACACCCCTCATTGCATTAACACGCCTCTCACTGCACTAACACACCTCCCACTGCACTAACACACCTCTCACTGCACTAACACACCTCTCACTGCGCTAAGACACCTCTCACTGCGCTAACACACCTCTCACTGCGCTAACACACCTCTCACTGCGCTAACACACCTCTCACTGCATTATCGCACCTCTCACTGCTCTGACACACCTCTCACTGCGCTAACCAACCGCTCACGGCATTAACGCACCTCTCACTGCACTAACACACCTCTCACAGCACTAACACACCTCTCACTGCGCTAACACACCTCTCACTGCACTAACACACCTCTCACTGCGCTAACACACCTCTCACTGCGCTAACACACCTCTCACTGCATTATCGCACCTCTCACTGCTCTGACACACCTCTCACTGCGCTAACACACCGCTCACTGCATTAACGCACCTCTCACTGCGCTAACACACCTCTCACAGCACTAACGCACCTCTCACTGCGCTAACGCACCTCTCAATGCTCTAACACACCTCTCACTGCGCTAACACACCTCTCACTGCGCTAACACACCTCTCACTTCACTAACACACCTCTCACTGCGCTAACACACCTCTCACTGCATTAACGCACCTCTCACTGCTCTGACACACCTCTCACTGCATTAACGCACCTCTCACTGCGCTAACACACCTCTCACTATGCTAACGCACATCTCACTGCATTAACACACCTCTCACTGCGCTAACACACCTCTCACTACGCTTAAGCACATCTCACTGCATTAACGCACCTCTCACTGCGCTAACACAGCTCTCACTGCACTAACACGCCTCTCCCTGCATTAACGCACCTCTCACTGCGCTAACACACCTCTCACTGCACTAACACGCCTCTCCCTGCATTAACGCACCTCTCACTGCGCGAACACACCTCTCACTGCACTAACACGCCTCTCCCTGCATTAACGCACCTCTCACTGCGCAAACACACCTCTCACTACGCTAACGCACATCTCACTGCATTAACGCACCTCTCAGTGTGCTAACACACCTCTCACTGCGCTAACACAACTCTCACTGCATTAACGCACCTCTCACTGCGGTAACACACCTCTCACTGCACTAACACGCCTCTCCCTGCATTAACACACCTCTCACTGCATTAACATACCTCTCACTGCACTAACACACCTCTCACTGCACTAACACACCTCTCACTGCGCTAAGACACCTCTCACTGCGCTAACACACCTCTCACTGCGCTAACACACCTCTCACTGCATTAACGCACCACTCACTGCTCTGACACACCTCTCACTGCACTAACACAACTCTCACTGCATTATCGCACCTCTCACTGCTCTGACACACCTCTCACTGCGCTAACACACCTCTCACTGAATTATCGCACCTCTCACTGCTCTGACACACCTCTCACTGCGCTAACACACCGCTCACTGCGTTAACGCACCTCTCACTGCGCTAACACACCTCTCACTGCATTAACGCACCTCTCACTGCTCTGACACACCTCTCACTGCGCTAACACACCTCTCACTGCATTAACGCACCTCTCACTGCTCTGACACACCTCTCACTGCGCTAACACACCTCTCACTGCATTAACGCACCTCTCACTGCTCTGACACACCTCTCACTGCGCTAACACACCTCTCACTGCATTATCGCACCTCTCACTGCTCGGACACACCTCTCACTGCGCTAACACACCGCTCACTGCGTTAACGCACCTCTCACTGCGCTAACACACCTCTCACAGCACTAACGCACCTCTCACTGCGCTAACGCACCTCTCACTGCTCTAACACACCTCTCACTGCACTAACACACCTCTCACTGCATTAACACACCTCTCACTGCGCTAACACACCTCTCACTGCATTAACGCACCTCTCACTGCTCTGACACACCTCTCACTGCGCTAACACACCTCTCACTGCACTAACATATCTCTCACTGCATTAACGCACCTATCACTGTGCTAACACACCACTCGCTGCATTAACACACCTCTCACTGTGCTGACACACCTCTCACTGCATTAACACACCTCTCACTGCATTAACGCACCTCTCACTGCGGTAACACACCTCTCACTGCGGTAACACACCTCTCACTGCACTAACACGCCTCTCCCTGCATTAACACACCTCTCACTGCACTAACACACCTCTCACTGCACTAACACACCTCTCACTGCATTAACACACCTCTCACTGCGCTAACACACCTCTCACTACGCTTAAGCACATCTCACTGCTTTAACACACCTCTCACTGCGCTAACACACCTCTCACTGCGCTAACACACCTCTCACTGCGCTAACACACCTCTCACTGTGCTAACACACCTCTCACTGCGCTAATACACCTCTCACTGCATTAACACACCTCTCACTGCATTAACGCACCTCTCACTGCACTAACACACCTCTCACTGTGCTAACACACCCCTCACTGCATTAACACACCCCTCATTGCATTAACACGCCTCTCACTGCACTAACACACCTCCCACTGCACTAACACACCTCTCACTGCACTAACACACCTCTCACTGCGCTAAGACACCTCTCACTGCGCTAACACACCTCTCACTGCGCTAACACACCTCTCACTGCGCTAACACACCTCTCACTGCATTATCGCACCTCTCACTGCTCTGACACACCTCTCACTGCGCTAACCAACCGCTCACGGCATTAACGCACCTCTCACTGCACTAACACACCTCTCACAGCACTAACACACCTCTCACTGCGCTAACACACCTCTCACTGCACTAACACACCTCTCACTGCGCTAACACACCTCTCACTGCGCTAACACACCTCTCACTGCATTATCGCACCTCTCACTGCTCTGACACACCTCTCACTGCGCTAACACACCGCTCACTGCATTAACGCACCTCTCACTGCGCTAACACACCTCTCACAGCACTAACGCACCTCTCACTGCGCTAACGCACCTCTCAATGCTCTAACACACCTCTCACTGCGCTAACACACCTCTCACTGCGCTAACACACCTCTCACTTCACTAACACACCTCTCACTGCGCTAACACACCTCTCACTGCATTAACGCACCTCTCACTGCTCTGACACACCTCTCACTGCATTAACGCACCTCTCACTGCGCTAACACACCTCTCACTATGCTAACGCACATCTCACTGCATTAACACACCTCTCACTGCGCTAACACACCTCTCACTACGCTTAAGCACATCTCACTGCATTAACGCACCTCTCACTGCGCTAACACACCTCTCACTGCACTAACACGCCTCTCCCTGCATTAACGCACCTCTCACTGCGCTAACACACCTCTCACTGCACTAACACGCCTCTCCCTGCATTAACGCACCTCTCACTGCGCGAACACACCTCTCACTGCACTAACACGCCTCTCCCTGCATTAACGCACCTCTCACTGCGCGAACACACCTCTCACTACGCTAACGCACATCTCACTGCATTAACGCACCTCTCAGTGTGCTAACACACCTCTCACTGCGCTAACACACCTCTCACTGCATTAACGCACCTCTCACTGCGGTAACACACCTCTCACTGCACTAACACGCCTCTCCCTGCATTAACACACCTCTCACTGCATTAACATACCTCTCACTGCACTAACACACCTCTCACTGCACTAACACACCTCTCACTGCGCTAAGACACCTCTCACTGCGCTAACACACCTCTCACTGCATTAACACACCTCTCACTGTGCTAACACACCTCTCACTGCATTAACACACCTCTCACTGCACTAACACACCCCTCACTGCATTAACACACCTCTCACTGCGCTAACACGCCCCTCACTGCATTACCACACCTCTCACTGTGCTAACACATGTCTCATTGCATTAACACACCTCTCACTGCACTAACACACCTCTCACTGTGCTAACACACCGCTCACTGCATTAACACACCTCTCACTGCGCTAACACACCTCTCACTGCGCTAACACACCTCTCACTGCGCTAACACACCTCTCACTGGGCTAACACACCTCTCACTGCATTAACGCACTTCTCACTGCTCTGACACACCTCTCACTGCGCTAACACACCTCCCACTGCGCTAACACACCTCCCACTGCGCTAACACACCTCTCACTGTGCTAACACACCTCTCACTGCATTAACGCACCTCTACTGTGCTAACACGCCTCTCACTACACTAACGCACATCTCACTGCATTAACGCACCTCTCACTGCATTGACACACCTCTCACTGCGCTAACACACCTCTCACTACGCTAACACACCTCTCACTGTATTAACACACCTCTCACTGCACAACACACCTCTCACTGCATTAACACACCTCCCAATGCGCTATCACACCTCTCACTGCACTAACACGCCACTCTCTGCATTAACACGCCTCTCACTGTGCTAACACACCTCTCACTGCGCTAACACACCTCTCACTGCGCTAACACACCTCTCACTGCATTAACGCACCTCTCACTGCTCTGACACACCTCTCACTGTGCTAACACACCTCTCACTGCACTAACATATCTCTCACTGCATTAACGCACCTATCACTACGCTAACACACCCCTCGCTGCATTAACACACCTCTCACTGCATTAACACACCTCTCACTGCATTAACACACCTCTCACTGCGTTAACACGCCCCTCACTGCATTACCACACCTCTCACTGTGCTAACACATGTCTCACTGCACTAACACACCTCTCACTGCGCTAACACACCGCTCACTGCATTAACGCACCTCTCACTGCGCTAACACACCTCTCACTATGCTAACGCACATCTCACTGCATTAACACACCTCTCACTGCATTAACGCACCTCTCACTGCGCTAGCACACCTCTCACTGCACTAACACACCTCTCACTGCGCTAAGACACCTCTCACTGCGCTAAGACACCTTTCACTGCAGTAACACACCTCTCACTGCGCTAAGACACCTCTCACTGCGCTAAGACACCTCTCACTGCGCTAAGACACCTCTCACTGCGCTAACACACCTCTCACTGCGCTAACACACCTCTCACTGCGCTAACACACCTCTCACTGCGCTAACACATCTCTCACTGCGCTAAGACACCTCTCACTGCGCTAACACACCTCTCACTGTGCGAACACACCTCTCACTATGCTAACGCACATCTCACTGCATTAACACACCTCTCACTGCATTAACGCACCTCTCACTGCGCTAACACACCTCTCACTGCACTAACACGCCTCTCCCTGCATTAACGCACCTCTCACTGCGCTAACACACCTCTCACTGCACTAACACGCCTCTCCCTGCATTAACACACCTCTCACTAAACTAACGCACATCTCACTGCATTAACGCACCTCTCACTGCACTAACACACCTCTCACTGCACTAACACGCCTCTCACTGCATTAACACACCTCTCACTGCGCTAACACACCTCTCACTGCACTAACACGCCTCTCCCTGCATTAACACACCTCTCACTGCATTAACACACCTCTCACTGCATTAACGCACCTCTCACTGCGGTAACACACCTCTCACTGCACTAACACGCCTCTCCCTGCATTAACACACCTCTCACTGCACTAACACACCTCTCACTGCACTAACACACCTCTCACTGCATTAACACACCTCTCACTGCGCTAACACACCTCTCACTACGCTTAAGCACATCTCACTGCTTTAACACACCTCTCACTGCGCTAACACACCTCTCACTGCGCTAACACACCTCTCACTGTGCTAACACACCTCTCACTGCGCTAATACACCTCTCACTGCATTAACACACCTCTCACTGCATTAACGCACCTCTCACTGCACTAACACACCTCTCACTGTGCTAACACACCCCTCACTGCATTAACACACCCCTCACTGCATTAACACGCCTCTCACTGCACTAACACACCTCTCACTGCACTAACACACCTCTCACTGCACTAACACACCTCTCACTGCGCTAAGACACCTCTCACTGCGCTAACACACCTCTCACTGCGCTAACACACCTCTCACTGCGCTAACACACCTCTCACTGCGCTAACACACCTCTCACTGCGCTAACACACCTCTCACTGCATTATCGCACCTCTCACTGCTCTGACACACCTCTCACTGCGCTAACCAACCGCTCACGGCATTAACGCACCTCTCACTGCACTAACACACCTCTCACAGCACTAACACACCTCTCACTGCGCTAACACACCTCTCATTGCACTAACACACCTCTCACTGCGCTAACACACCTCTCACTGCGCTAACACACCTCTCACTGCATTATCGCACCTCTCACTGCTCTGACACACCTCTCACTGCGCTAACACACCGCTCACTGCATTAACGCACCTCTCCCTGCATTAACGCACCTCTCACTGTGCTAACACACCTCTCACTGCACTAACACGCCTCTCCCTGCATTAACGCACCTCTCACTGTGCTAACACACCTCTCACTGCACTAACACGCCTCTCCCTGCATTAACGCACCTCTCACTGCACTAACACACCTCTCACTGCACTAACACACCTCTCACTGCGCTAAGACACCTCTCACTGCGCTAACACACCTCTCACTGCATTAACACACCTCTCACTGTGCTAACACACCTCTCACTGCATTAACACACCTCTCACTGCACTAACACACCCCTCACTGCATTAACACACCTCTCACTGCGCTAACACGCCCCTCACTGCATTACCACACCTCTCACTGTGCTAACACATGTCTCACTGCATTAACACACCTCTCACTGCACTAACACACCTCTCACTGTGCTAACACACCGCTCACTGCATTAACACACCTCTCACTGCGCTAACACACCTCTCACTGCGCTAACACACCTCTCACTGCGCTAACACACCTCTCACTGGGCTAACACACCTCTCACTGCATTAACGCACTTCTCACTGCTCTGACACACCTCTCACTGCGCTAACACACCTCTCACTGCGCTAACACACCTCCCACTGCGCTAACACACCTCCCACTGCGCTAACACACCTCTCACTGCATTAACGCACCTCTACTGTGCTAACACGCCTCTCACTACACTAACGCACATCTCACTGCATTAACGCACCTCTCACTGCATTGACACACCTCTCACTGCGCTAACACACCTCTCACTACGCTAACACACCTCTCACTGTATTAACACACCTCTCACTGCACAACACACCTCTCACTGCATTAACACACCTCCCAATGCGCTATCACACCTCTCACTGCACTAACACGCCACTCTCTGCATTAACACGCCTCTCACTGTGCTAACACACCTCTCACTGCGCTAACACACCTCTCACTGCGCTAACACACCTCTCACTGCATTAACGCACCTCTCACTGCTCTGACACACCTCTCACTGTGCTAACACACCTCTCACTGCACTAACATATCTCTCACTGCATTAACGCACCTATCACTGCGCTAACACACCCCTCGCTGCATTAACACACCTCTCACTGCATTAACACACCTCTCACTGCATTAACACACCTCTCACTGCGTTAACACGCCCCTCACTGCATTACCACACCTCTCACTGTGCTAACACATGTCTCACTGCACTAACACACCTCTCACTGCGCTAACACACCGCTCACTGCATTAACGCACCTCTCACTGCGCTAACACACCTCTCACTATGCTAACGCACATCTCACTGCATTAACACACCTCTCACTGCATTAACGCACCTCTCACTGCGCTAGCACACCTCTCACTGCACTAACACACCTCTCACTGCGCTAAGACACCTCTCACTGCGCTAAGACACCTCTCACTGCGCTAAGACACCTTTCACTGCAGTAACACACCTCTCACTGCGCTAAGACACCTCTCACTGCTAAGACACCTCTCACTGCGCTAAGACACCTCTCACTGCGCTAACACACCTCTCACTGCGCTAACACACCTCTCACTGCGCTAAGACACCTCTCACTGCGCTAACACACCTCTCACTGCGCTAACACATCTCTCACTGCGCTAAGACACCTCTCACTGCGCTAACACACCTCTCACTGTGCGAACACACCTCTCACTATGCTAACGCACATCTCACTGCATTAACACACCTCTCACTGCATTAACGCACCTCTCACTGCGCTAACACACCTCTCACTGCACTAACACGCCTCTCCCTGCATTAACGCACCTCTCACTGCGCTAACACACCTCTCACTGCACTAACACGCCTCTCCCTGCATTAACACACCTCTCACTAAACTAACGCACATCTCACTGCATTAACGCACCTCTCACTGCACTAACACACCTCTCACTGCACTAACACGCCTCTCACTGCATTAACACACCTCTCACTGCGCTAACACACCTCTCACTGCACTAACACGCCTCTCCCTGCATTAACACACCTCTCACTGCATTAACACACCTCTCACTGCATTAACGCACCTCTCACTGCGGTAACACACCTCTCACTGCACTAACACGCCTCTCCCTGCATTAACACACCTCTCACTGCACTAACACACCTCTCACTGCACTAACACACCTCTCACTGCATTAACACACCTCTCACTGCGCTAACACACCTCTCACTACGCTTAAGCACATCTCACTGCTTTAACACACCTCTCACTGCGCTAACACACCTCTCACTGCGCTAACACACCTCTCACTGTGCTAACACACCTCTCACTGCGCTAATACACCTCTCACTGCATTAACACACCTCTCACTGCATTAACGCACCTCTCACTGCACTAACACACCTCTCACTGTGCTAACACACCCCTCACTGCATTAACACACCCCTCACTGCATTAACACGCCTCTCACTGCACTAACACACCTCTCACTGCACTAACACACCTCTCACTGCACTAACACACCTCTCACTGCGCTAAGACACCTCTCACTGCGCTAACACACCTCTCACTGCGCTAACACACCTCTCACTGCGCTAACACACCTCTCACTGCGCTAACACACCTCTCACTGCATTATCGCACCTCTCACTGCTCTGACACACCTCTCACTGCGCTAACCAACCGCTCACGGCATTAACGCACCTCTCACTGCACTAACACACCTCTCACAGCACTAACACACCTCTCACTGCGCTAACACACCTCTCACTGCACTAACACACCTCTCACTGCGCTAACACACCTCTCACTGCGCTAACACACCTCTCACTGCATTATCGCACCTCTCACTGCTCTGACACACCTCTCACTGCGCTAACACACCGCTCACTGCATTAACGCACCTCTCCCTGCATTAACGCACCTCTCACTGTGCTAACACACCTCTCACTGCACTAACACGCCTCTCCCTGCATTAACGCACCTCTCACTGTGCTAACACACCTCTCACTGCACTAACACGCCTCTCCCTGCATTAACGCACCTCTCACTGCACTAACACACCTCTCACTGCACTAACACACCTCTCACTGCGCTAAGACACCTCTCACTGCGCTAACACACCTCTCACTGCATTAACACACCTCTCACTGTGCTAACACACCTCTCACTGCATTAACACACCTCTCACTGCACTAACACACCCCTCACTGCATTAACACACCTCTCACTGCGCTAACACGCCCCTCACTGCATTACCACACCTCTCACTGTGCTAACACATGTCTCACTGCATTAACACACCTCTCACTGCACTAACACACCTCTCACTGTGCTAACACACCGCTCACTGCATTAACACACCTCTCACTGCGCTAACACACCTCTCACTGTGCTAACACACCTCTCACTGCGCTAACACACCTCTCACTGGGCTAACACACCTCTCACTGCATTAACGCACTTCTCACTGCTCTGACACACCTCTCACTGCGCTAACACACCTCTCACTGCGCTAACACACCACCCACTGCGCTAACACACCTCCCACTGCGCTAACACACCTCTCACTGCATTAACGCACCTCTACTGTGCTAACACGCCTCTCACTACACTAACGCACATCTCACTGCATTAACGCACCTCTCACTGCATTGACACACCTCTCACTGCGCTAACACACCTCTCACTACGCTAACACACCTCTCACTGTATTAACACACCTCTCACTGCACAACACACCTCTCACTGCATTAACACACCTCCCAATGCGCTATCACACCTCTCACTGCACTAACACGCCACTCTCTGCATTAACACGCCTCTCACTGTGCTAACACACCTCTCACTGCGCTAACACACCTCTCACTGCGCTAACACACCTCTCACTGCATTAACGCACCTCTCACTGCTCTGACACACCTCTCACTGTGCTAACACACCTCTCACTGCACTAACATATCTCTCACTGCATTAACGCACCTATCACTGCGCTAACACACCCCTCGCTGCATTAACACACCTCTCACTGCATTAACACACCTCTCACTGCATTAACACACCTCTCACTGCGTTAACACGCCCCTCACTGCATTACCACACCTCTCACTGTGCTAACACATGTCTCACTGCACTAACACACCTCTCACTGCGCTAACACACCGCTCACTGCATTAACGCACGTCTCACTGCGCTAACACACCTCTCACTATGCTAACGCACATCTCACTGCATTAACACACCTCTCACTGCATTAACGCACCTCTCACTGCGCTAGCACACCTCTCACTGCACTAACACACCTCTCACTGCGCTAAGACACCTCTCACTGCGCTAAGACACCTCTCACTGCGCTAAGACACCTTTCACTGCAGTAACACACCTCTCACTGCGCTAAGACACCTCTCACTGCGCTAAGACACCTCTCACTGCGCTAAGACACCTCTCACTGCGCTAACACACCTCTCACTGCGCTAAGACACCTCTCACTGCGCTAACACACCTCTCACTGCGCTAACACATCTCTCACTGCGCTAAGACACCTCTCACTGCGCTAACACACCTCTCACTGTGCGAACACACCTCTCACTATGCTAACGGACATCTCACTGCATTAACACACCTCTCACTGCATTAACGCACCTCTCACTGCGCTAACACACCTCTCACTGCACTAACACGCCTCTCCCTGCATTAACGCACCTCTCACTGCGCTAACACACCTCTCACTGCACTAACACGCCTCTCCCTGCATTAACACACCTCTCACTAAACTAACGCACATCTCACTGCATTAACGCACCTCTCACTGCACTAACACACCTCTCACTGCACTAACACGCCTCTCACTGCATTAACACACCTCTCACTGCGCTAACACACCTCTCACTGCACTAACACGCCTCTCCCTGCATTAACACACCTCTCACTGCATTAACACACCTCTCACTGCATTAACGCACCACTCACTGCGGTAACACACCTCTCCCTGCACTAACACGCCTCTCCCTGCATTAACACACCTCTCACTGCACTAACACACCTCTCACTGCACTAACACACCTCTCACTGCACTAACACGCCTCTCCCTGCATTAACACACCTCTCACTGCGGTAACACACCTCTCCCTGCACTAACACGCCTCTCCTTGCATTAACACACCTCTCACTGCACTAACACACCTCTCACTGCATTAACACACCTCTCACTGCGCTAACACACCTCTCACTACGCTTAAGCACATCTCACTGCATTAACACACCTCTCACTGCGCTAGCACACCTCTCACTGCACTAACACACCTCTCACTGCGCTAAGACACCTCTCACTGCGCTAACACACCTCTCACTGCGCTAACACACCTCTCACTGCGCTAACACACCTCTCACTGCGCTAAGACACCTCTCACTGCGCTAACACACCTCTCACTGCGCTAACACACCTCTCACTGCACTAACACACCTCTCACTGCGCTAACACACCTCTCACTGCATTATCGCACCTCTCACTGCTCTGACACACCTCTCACTGCGCTAACACACCGCTCACGGCATTAACGCACCTCTCACTGCGCTAACACACCTCTCACAGCACTAACACACCTCTCACTGCGCTAACACACCTCTCACTGCACTAACACACCTCTCACTGCGCTAACACAACTCTCACTGCGCTAACACACCTCTCACTGCATTATCGCACCTCTCACTGCTCTGACACACCTCTCACTGCGCTAACACACCGCTCACTGCATTAACGCACCTCTCACTGCGCTAACGCACCTCTCACAGCACTAACGCACCTCTCACTGCGCTAACGCACCTCTCAATGCTCTAACACACCTCTCACTTCACTAACACACTTCTCACTGCGCTAACACACCTCTCACTGCGCTAACACACCTCTCACTGCATTAACGCACCTCTCACTGCTCTGACACACCTCTCACTGCACTAACACAACTCTCACTGCATTATCGCACCTCTCACTGCTCTGACACACCTCTCACTGCGCTAACACACCTCTCACTGCATTATCGCACCTCTCACTGCTCTGACACACCTCTCACTGCGCTAACACACCGCTCACTGCGTTAACGCACCTCTCACTGCGCTAACACACCTCTCACTGCATTAACGCACCTCTCACTGCTCTGACACACCTCTCACTGCGCTAACACACCTCTCACTGCATGAACGCACCTCTCACTGCTCTGACACACCTCTCACTGCGCTAACACACCTCTCACTGCATTAACGCACCTCTCACTACTCTGACACACCTCTCACTGCGCTGACACACCTCTCACTGCATTATCGCACCTCTCACTGCTCGGACACACCTCTCACTGCGCTAACACACCGCTCACTGCGTTAACGCACCTCTCACTGCGCTAACACACCTCTCACAGCACTAACGCACCTCTCACTGCGCTAACGCACCTCTCACTGCTCTAACACACCTCTCACTGCACTAATACACCTCTCACTGCATTAACGCACCTCTCATTGCATTAACACACCTCTCACTGCGCTAACACACCTCTCACTGCATTAACGCACCTCTCACTGCTCTGACACACCTCTCACTGCGCTAACACACCTCTCACTGCACTAACATATCTCTCACTGCATTAACGCACCTATCACTGCGCTAACACACCCCTCGCTGCATAACACAACTCTCACTGCGCTAACACGCCCCTCACTGCATTAACATACCTCTCACTGCTCTGACACACCTCTCACTGCGCTAACACACCTCTCACTGCATTATCGCACCTCTCACTGCTCTGACACACCTCTCACTGCGCTAACACACCGCTCACTGCGTTAACGCACCTCTCACTGCACTAACACACCTCTCACAGCACTAACGCACCTCTCACTGCGCTAACGCACCTCTCACTGCTCTAACACACCTCTCACAGCACTAACACACCTCTCACTGCGCTAACACACCTCTCACAGCACTAACGCACCTCTCACTGCACTAACGCACCTCTCACTGCTCTAACACACCTCTCACTGCGCTAACACACCTCTCACTGCGCTAACACACCTCTCACTTCACTAACACACCTCTCACAGCACTAACACACCTCTCACTGCGCTAACACACCTCTCACTGCATTAACGCACCTCTCCCTGCTCTGACACACCTCTCACTGCATTACCGCACCTCTCACTGCTCTGACACACCTCTCACTGCAGTAACACACCCCTCACTGCATTAACACAACTTTCACTGTGCTGACACACCTCTCACTGCATTAACATACCTCTCACTGCACTAACACAACTCTCACTGCACTAACACACTCCTCACTGCATTAACACACCTCTCACTGCGCTAACACACCTCTCACTGCTCTGACACACCTCTCACTGCGCTAACATACCTCTCACTGCATTAACGCACCTCTCACTGCGCTAACACACCTCTCACTACGCTAACGCACATCTAACTGCATTAACACATCTCTCACTGCGCTAACACACCTCCCACTGCACTAACACACCTCCCACTGCACTAACACACCTCTCACTGCATTAACACACCTCTCACTGCACTAACACGCCTCTCACTGCATTAACACACCTCTCACTGCATTAACACACCTCTCACTGTACTAACACGCCTCTCACTGCATTAACACACCTCTCAATGCACTAATACACCTCTCACTGCATTAACACACCTCTCACTGCGCTATTACACCTCTCACTGCGTTATCGCACCTCTCACTGCTCTGACACACCCCTCGCTGCATTAACACACCTCTCACAGCGCGAACACACCTCTCACTGCATTAACATACCTCTCACTGCGCTAACACACCTCTCACTGCGCTAACACACCGCTCACTGCGTTAACGCACCTCTCACAGCACTAACGCACCTCTCACTGCGCTAACGCACCTCTCACTGTGCTAACACACCCCTCACTGCGCTAACACACCTCTCACTGCATTAACACACCCCTCGCTGCATTAACACACCTCTCACAGCGCGAACACACTTCTCACTGCATTAACATACCTCTCACTGTGCTAACACGCCCCTCACTGCATTAACACCACTCTCACTGCGCTAACACACCTCTCACTCCGCTAACACACCTCTCACTGCATTAACGCACCTCTCACTGCTCTGACACACCTCTCACTGCATTAACGCACCTCTCACTGCTCTGACACACCTCTCACTGCACTAACACAGCTCTCACTGCATTAACGCACCTCTCACTGCGCTAACACACCTCTCACTGCATTATCGCACCTCTCACTGCTCTGACACACCTCTCACTGCGCTAACACACCGCTCATTGCGTTAACGCACCTCTCACTGCACTAACACACCTCTCACAGCACTAACGCACCTCTCACTGCGCTAACGCACCTCTCACTGCTCTAACACACCTCTCACAGCACTAACACACCTCTCACTGCGCTAACACACCTCTCACTGCGCTAACACACCTCTCACTGCATTAACGCACCTCTCACTGCGCTAACACACCTCTCACTGCATTAACATACCGCTCACTGCACTAACACAACTCTCAATGCACTAACACAACTCTCAATGCACTAACACACTCCTCACTGCATTAACACACCTTTCACTGTGCTAACACACCTCTCACTGCTCTGACACACCTCTCACTGCGCTAACACACCTCTCACTACGCTAACGCACATCTAACTGCATTAACACATCTCTCACTGCGCTAGCACACCTCTCACTGCACTAACACACCTCCCACTGCACTAACACACCTCCCACTGCACTAACACACCTCTCACTGCACTAACACACCTCCCACTGCACTAACACACCTCCCACTGCACTAACACACCTCTCACTGCGCTAACACACCTCTCACTGCATTAACGCACCTCTCACTGCGCTAACACACCTCTCACTGCATTAACGCACCTCTCACTGCGCTAACACACCTCTCACTGCATTAACGCACCTCTCACTGCGCTAACACACCTCTCACTGCATTAACGCACCTCTCACTGCATTAACACACCTCTCACTGCGCTAACACACCTCTCACTGCATTAACGCACCTCTCACTGCGCTAACACACCTCTCACTGCATTAACATACCTCTCACTGCACTAACACAACTCTCAAAGCACTAACACAACTCTCAATGCACTAACACACTCCTCACTGCATTAACACACCTTTCACTGTGCTAACACACCTCTCACTGCTCTGACACACCTCTCACTGCGCTAACACACCTCTCACTACGCTAACGCACATCTAACTGCATTAACACATCTCTCACTGCGCTCTCACACCTCTCACTGCACTAACACACCTCTCACTGCACTAACACACCTCTCCCTGCACTAACACACCTCTCACTGCATTAACACACCTTTCACTGTGCTAACACACCTCTCACTGCTCTGACACACCTCTCACTGCGCTAACACGCCTCTCACTGCATTAACACACCTCTCACTACGCTAACGCACATCTCACTGCATTAATGCACCTCTCACTGCATTAACGCACCTCTCACTGCACTAACACGCCTCTCACTGCATTAACACACCTCTCACTACGCTAACGCACATCTCACTGCATTAACACACCTCCCACTGCATTAACACACCTCTCAGTGTACTAACACGCCTCTCACTGCATTAACACACCTCTGAATGCACTAATACACCTCTCACTGCATTAACACACCTCTCACTGCGCTATTACACCTCTCACTGCGTTAACACACCTCTCACTGCGCTAACACACCCCTCGCTGCATTAACACACCTCTCACAGCGCTAACACACCTCTCACTGCATTAACACACCTCTCACTGTGCTACAACGCCCCTCACTGCATTAACACACCTCTCACTGTGCTTACACACCCCTCGCTGCATTAACACTCCTCTCACTGCGCTAACACACCTCTCACTGCATTAACACACCTCTCACTGCGCTAACACACCCCTCTTTGCATTAACACACCTCTCACTGTGCTACCACACCTCTCACTGTGCTAACACACCTCTCACTGCATTAACACACCTCTCACTGCACTAACACACCCCTCGCTGCATTAACACACCTCTCACTGCACTAACACGCCTCTCACTGCATTAACACACCTCTCACTACGCTAACGCACATCTCACTGCATTAACACACCTCTCACTGCGCTAACACACCTCTCACTGCGCTAACACACCTCTCACTGCACTAACACACCCCTCTTTGCATTAACACACCTCTCACTGCACTAACACACCTCTCACTGCACGAACACACCTCTCACTGCATTAACACACCTCTCACTGCACTAACACGCCTCTCACTGCATTAACACACCTCTCACTGCGCTAACACACCTCTCACTGCGCTAACACACCTCCCACTGCACTAACACACCTCTCACTGCACTAACACACCTCTCACTGCTCTAACGCACCTCCTACTGCACTAACGCACCTCTCACTGCGCTGACACACCTCTCACTGCGCTAACACACCTCTCACTACGCTAACGCACATCTCACTGCATTAATACACCTCTCACTGCACTAACACACCTCCCACTGCACTAACACACCTCTCACTACGCTAACGCACATCTCACTGCATTAACACACCTCTCACTGCACTAACACACCTCCCACTGCACTAACACACCTCTCACTGCACTAACACACCTCCCACTGCACTAACACACCTCTCACTACGCTAACGCACATCTCACTGCATTAACACACCTCTCACTGCACTAACACACCTCCCACTGCACTAACACACCTCTCACTGCACTAACACGCATCTCACTGCATTAACACACCTCTCACTACGCTAACGCACATCTCACTGCATTAACACACCTCTCACTGCACTAACACACCTCCCACTGCACTAACACACCTCCCACTGCACTAACACACCTCTCACTGCATTAACACACCTCTCACTGCACTAACACACCTCTCACTGCATTAACACACCTCTCACTGCACTAACACGCCTCTCACTGCATTAACACACCTCTCACTACGCTAACGCACATCTCACTGCATTAACACACCTCTCACTACGCTAACACACCTCCCACTGCACTAACACGCCTCTCACTGCATTAACACACCTCTCAATGCACTAATACACCTCTCACTGCATTAACACACCTCTCACTGCGCTATTGCACCTCTCACTGCGTTAACACACCTCTCACTGCGCTAACACACCCCTCGCTGCATTAACACACCTCTCACAGCGCTAACACACCTCTCACTGCATTAACACACCTCTCACTGTGCTAAAACGCCCCTCACTGCATTAACACACCTCTCACTGTGCTAACACACGTCTCACTGCATTAACACACCTCTCACTGCGCTAACACACCTCTCACCGCATTAACACAACTCTCACTGTGCTCACACACCCCTCGCTGCATTAACACACCTCTCACCGCATTAACACAACTCTCACTGCGCTAACACACCTCTCACTGCATTAACACACCCCTCACTGCATTAACGCACCTCTCACTGCGCTAACACACCCCTCGCTGCATTAACACACCTCTCACCGCATTAACACACCTCTCACTGTGCTAACACCCCTCTCACTGCATTAACACCCCTCTCACTGCACTAACACACCCCTCACTGCATTAACACACCTCTCACTGTGCTAACACGCCCCTCACTGCATTAACACACCTCTCACTGTGCTAACACACCCCTCACTGCGCTAACACACCCCTCGCTGCATTAACACACCTCTCACACCGCTAACACACCTCTCACTGCATTAACACACCTCTCACTGTGCTAACACGCCCCTCACTGCATTAACACCACTCTCACTGCACTAACACACCCCTCACTCATTAACACACCGCTCACTGTGCTAACACGCCCCTCACTGCATTAACACACCTCTCACTGTGCTAACACACGTCTCACTGCATTAACACCCCTCTCACTGCGCTAACACTCCTCTCACTGCATTAACAAACCTCTCACTGCGCTAACACACCCCTCACTGTGCTAACACACCCCTCACTGTGCTAACACACCCCTCACTGCGCTAACACACCCCTCACTGCGCTAACACACCTCTCACTGCATTAACACACGTCTCACTGCGCTAACACACCTCTCAGTGCGCTAACACACCCCTCACTGCATTAACACTACTTTCACTGCGCTAACACACCCCTCACTGCGCTAACACACCCCTTACTGCATTAACACACCTCTCACTGCGCTAACACACATCTTACTACGCTACGCACATCTCACTGCATTAACACACCTCTCAGTGCGCTAACACACCTCTCACTGCACTAACACACCTCCTGCTGCACTAACACACCTCTCACTGCGCTAACACACCTCTCACTGCTCTAACGCACCTCTCACTGCATTAACGCACCTCTCACTGCGCTGACACACCTCTCACTGCGTTAACACACCTCTCACTGCATTAACGCACATCTCACTGCGGTAACACACCTCTCACTGCACTAACACGCCTCTCACTGCATTAACACACCTCTCACTGCACTAACACGCCACTCTCTACATTAACACGCCTCTCACTGCATTAACACACCGCTCACTGCGCTAACACACCTGTCACTGCACTAACACACCTCTCACTGTGCTAACACACCTCTCACTGCGCTAACCCACCTCTCACTGCATTAACGCACCTCTCACTGCTCTGACACACCTCTCACTGCGCTAACACACCTCTCACTGCGCTAAAACACCTCTCACTGCATTAACATACCTCTCACTGCTCTGACACACCTCTCACTGTGCTAACACACCTCTCACTGCGCTAACACACCTCTCACTGCATTAACACACCTCTCACTGCGCTAACACACCCCTCGCTGCATTAACACACCTCTCACTGTGCTAACACACCTCTCACTGCATTAACACACCTCTCACTGCACTAACACACCTCTCACTGTGCTAACACACCACTCACTGCATTAACGCACCTCTCACTGCGCTAACACACCCCTCACTGCGCTAACAGACCTCTCACTACGCTAACGCACATCTAACTGCATTAACACATCTCTCACTGCGCTAACACACCTCCCACTGCGCTAACACACCTCCCACTGCACTAACACACCTCCCACTGCACTAACACACCTCTCACTGCATTAACACACCTCTCACTGCACTAACACACCTCTCACTGCATTAACACACCTCTCACTGCACTAACACGCCTCTCACTGCATTAACACACCTCTCACTACGCTAACACACCTCTCACTGCATTAACACACCTCTCACTACGCTAACGCACATCTCACTGCATTAACACACCTCTCACTGCGCTAACACACCTCTCACTGTACTAACACGCCTCTCACTGCATTAACACACCTCTCACTGCGCTATTACACCTCTCACTGCGTTAACACACCTCTCACTGCGCTAACACACCCCTCACTGCATTAACACACCTCTCACAGCGCTAACACACCTCTCACTGCATTAACACATCTCTCACTGTGCTAAAACGCCCCTCACTGCATTAACACACCTCTCACTGTGCTAACGCACATCTCACTGCATTAACACACCTCTCACTGCGCTAACACACCTCTCACTGTACTAACACGCCTCTCACTGCATTAACACACCTCTCACTGCGCTATTACACCTCTCACTGCGTTAACACACGTCTCACTGCGCTAACACAACCCTCGCTGCATTAACACACCTCTCACTGTGCTAACACACCTCTCACCGCATTAACACACCTCTCACTGTGCTAACACGCCCCTCACTGCATTAACACCCCTCTCACTGCACTAACACGCCCCTCACTGCATTAACACACCTCTCACTGCACTAACACACCTCTCACTGCATTAACACACCTCTCACTGTGCTAAAACGCCCCTCACTGCACTAACACACCTCTCACTGTGCTAACACACGTCTCACTGCGCTATTACACCTCTCACTGCATTAACACACCTCTCACTGCGCTAACACACCCCTCGCTGCATTAACACACCTCTCACACCGCTAACACACCTCTCACTGCATTAACACACCTCTCACTGCGCTAACACACCTCTCACTGCATTAACACACCTCTCACTGTGCTAAAACGCCCCTCACTGCACTAACACACCTCTCACTGTGCTAACACACGTCTCACTGCGCTATTACACCTCTCACTGCGTTAACACACCTCTCACTGCGCTAACACACCTCTCACTGCATTAACACACCTCTCACTGTGCTAACACGCCCCTCACTGCATTAACACCACTCTCACTGCACTAACACACCCCTCACTCATTAACACACCTCTCACTGTGCTAACACGCCCCTCACTGCATTAACACACCTCTCACTGTGCTAACACACGTCTCACTGCATTAACACCCCTCTCACTGCGCTAACACTCCTCTCACTGCATTAACAAACCTCTCACTGCGCTAACACACCCCTCACTGTGCTAACACATCCCTCACTGTGCTAACACACCCCTCACTGTGCTAACACACCCCTCACTGTGCTAACACACCCCTCACTGCGCTAACACACCCCTCACTGCGCTAACACACCTCTCACTGCATTAACACACGTCTCACTGCACTAACACACCTCTCAGTGCGCTTACACACCCCTCACTGTATTAACACTACTTTCACTGCGCTAACACACCCCTCACTGCGCTAACACACCCCTCACTGCATTAACACACCTCTCACTGCGCTAACACACCTCTTACTACGCTAACGCACATCTCACTGCATTAACACACATCTCAGTGCGCTAACACACCTCTCACTGCACTAACACACCTCCTACTGCACTAACACACCTCTCACTGCGCTAACACACCTCTCACTGCTCTAACGCACCTCCTACTGCACTAACGCACCTCTCACTGCGCTGACACACCTCTCACTGCGCTAACACACCTCTCACTGCATTAACGCACATCTCACTGCGGTAACACACCTCTCACTGCACTAACACGCCTCTCACTGCATTAACACACCTCTCACTGCACAACACACCTCTCACTGCATTAACACACCTCTCACTGCACTAACACGCCACTCTCTGCATTAACACGCCACTCTCTGCATTAACACACCTCTCACTGCATTAACACACCGTTCACTGCGCTAACACACCTCTCACTGCACTAACACACCTCTCACTGTGCGAACACACCTCTCACTGCGCTAACCCACCTCTCACTGCATTAACGCACCTCTCACTGCTCTGACACACCTCTCACTGCGCAAACACACCTCTCACTGCGCGAAAACACCTCTCACTGCATTAACATACCTCTCACTGCTCTGACACACCTCTCACTGTGCTAACACACCTCTCACTGCGCTAACCCACCTCTCACTGCATTAACACACCGCTCACTGCGCTAACACACCTGTCACTGCACTAACACACCTCTCACTGTGCTAACACACCTCTCACTGCGCTAACCCACCTCTCACTGCATTAACGCACCTCTCACTGCTCTGACACACCTCTCACAGCACTATCACACCTCTCACTGCATTAACGCACCTCTCACTGCGCTAATAGAGCTCTCAAAGCACAATTCGCCTCTCCCTGCGCTAACACACCTCTCACTGCATTAACACACCTCTCACTGTGCTAACACACCTCTCACAGCACTAACACGCCTCTCCCTGCGCTAACACACCTCTCCCTGCGCTAACACACCTCCCACTGCACTAACACACCTCCCACTGCACTAACACACCTCTCACCGCATTAACACACCTCTCACTGCTCTGACACACCTCTCACTGTGCTAACACACCTCTCACTGCGCTAACACACCTCTCACTGCATTAACACATCTCTCACTGCGCTAACACACCCCTCGCTGCATTAACACACCTCTCACTGTGCTAACACACCTCTCACTGCATTAACACACCTCTCACTGCACTAACACACCTCTCACTGTGCTAACACACCACTCACTGCATTAACGCACCTCTCACTGCGCTAACACACCCCTCACTGCGCTAACAGACCTCTCACTACGCTAACGCACATCTAACTGCATTAACACATCTCTCACTGCGCTAACACACCTCCCACTGCGCTAACACACCTCCCACTGCACTAACACACCTCCCACTGCACTAACACACCTCTCACTGCATTAACACACCTCTCACTGCACTAACACACCTCTCACTGCATTAACACACCTCTCACTGCACTAACACGCCTCTCACTGCATTAACACACCTCTCACTACGCTAACACACCTCTCACTGCATTAACACACCTCTCACTACGCTAACGCACATCTCACTGCATTAACACACCTCTCACTGCGCTAACACACCTCTCACTGTACTAACACGCCTCTCACTGCATTAACACACCTCTCACTGCGCTATTACACCTCTCACTGCGTTAACACACCTCTCACTGCGCTAACACACCCCTCGCTGCATTAACACACCTCTCACAGCGCTAACACACCTCTCACTGCATTAACACATCTCTCACTGTGCTAAAACGCCCCTCACTGCATTAACACACCTCTCACTGTGCTAACGCACATCTCACTGCATTAACACACCTCTCACTGCGCTAACACACCTCTCACTGTACTAACACGCCTCTCACTGCATTAACACACCTCTCACTGCGCTATTACACCTCTCACTGCGTTAACACACGTCTCACTGCGCTAACACAACCCTCGCTGCATTAACACACCTCTCACTGTGCTAACACACCTCTCACCGCATTAACACACCTCTCACTGTGCTAACACGCCCCTCACTGCATTAACACCCCTCTCACTGCACTAACACGCCCCTCACTGCATTAACACACCTCTCACTGCACTAACACACCTCTCACTGCATTAACACACCTCTCACTGTGCTAAAACGCCCCTCACTGCACTAACACACCTCTCACTGTGCTAACACACGTCTCACTGCGCTATTACACCTCTCACTGCATTAACACACCTCTCACTGCGCTAACACACCCCTCGCTGCATTAACACACCTCTCACACCGCTAACACACCTCTCACTGCATTAACACACCTCTCACTGCGCTAACACACCTCTCACTGCATTAACACACCTCTCACTGTGCTAAAACGCCCCTCACTGCACTAACACACCTCTCACTGTGCTAACACACGTCTCACTGCGCTATTACACCTCTCACTGCGTTAACACACCTCTCACTGCGCTAACACACCTCTCACTGCATTAACACACCTCTCACTGTGCTAACACGCCCCTCACTGCATTAACACCACTCTCACTGCACTAACACACCCCTCACTCATTAACACACCTCTCACTGTGCTAACACGCCCCTCACTGCATTAACACACCTCTCACTGTGCTAACACACGTCTCACTGCATTAACACCCCTCTCACTGCGCTAACACTCCTCTCACTGCATTAACAAACCTCTCACTGCGCTAACACACCCCTCACTGTGCTAACACATCCCTCACTGTGCTAACACACCCCTCACTGTGCTAACACACCCCTCACTGTGCTAACACACCCCTCACTGCGCTAACACACCCCTCACTGCGCTAACACACCTCTCACTGCATTAACACACGTCTCACTGCACTAACACACCTCTCAGTGCGCTTACACACCCCTCACTGCATTAACACTACTTTCACTGCGCTAACACACCCCTCACTGCGCTAACACACCCCTCACTGCATTAACACACCTCTCACTGCGCTAACACACCTCTTACTACGCTAACGCACATCTCACTGCATTAACACACATCTCAGTGCGCTAACACACCTCTCACTGCACTAACACACCTCCTACTGCACTAACACACCTCTCACTGCGCTAACACACCTCTCACTGCTCTAACGCACCTCCTACTGCACTAACGCACCTCTCACTGCGCTGACACACCTCTCACTGCGCTAACACACCTCTCACTGCATTAACACACCTCTCACTGCACAACACACCTCTCACTGCATTAACACACCTCTCACTGCACTAACACGCCACTCTCTGCGCTAACACGCCACTCTCTGCATTAACACACCTCTCACTGCATTAACACACCGTTCACTGCGCTAACACACCTCTCACTGCACTAACACACCTCTCACTGTGCGAACACACCTCTCACTGCGCTAACCCACCTCTCACTGCATTAACGCACCTCTCACTGCTCTGACACACCTCTCACTGCGCAAACACACCTCTCACTGCGCTAAAACACCTCTCACTGCATTAACATACCTCTCACTGCTCTGACACACCTCTCACTGTGCTAACACACCTCTCACTGCGCTAACACACCCCTCGCTGCATTAACACACCTCTCACTGCACTAACACACCCCTCACTGCATTAACACACCTCTCACTGCGCTAACACGCCCCTCACTGCATTACCACACCTCTCACTGTGCTAACACATGTCTCACTGCATTAACACACCTCTCACTGCGCTAACACACCGCTCACTGCATTAACACACCTCTCACTGTGCTGACACGCCTCTCCCTGCGCTAACACACCTCTCACTGCATTAACACACCTCTCACTGTGCTAACACACCTCTCACAGCACTAACACGCCTCTCCCTGCGCTAACACACCTCTCCCTGCGCTAACACACCTCCCACTGCACTAACACACCTCCCACTGCACTAACACACCTCTCACTGCATTAACACACCTCTCACTGCACTAACACACCTCTCACTGCATTAACACACCTCTCACTGCACTAACACGCCTCTCACTGCATTAACACGCCTCTCACTACGCTAACACACCTCTCACTGCATTAACACACCTCTCACTACGCTAACGCACATCTCACTGCATTAACACACCTCTCACTGCGCTAACACACCTCTCACTGTACTAACACGCCTCTCACTGCATTAACACACCTCCCACTGCGCTATTACACCTCTCACTGCGTTAACACACCTCTCACTGCGCTAACACACCCCTCGCTGCATTAACACACCTCTCACAGCGCTAACACACCTCTCACTGCATTAACACATCTCTCACTGTGCTAAAACGCCCCTCACTGCATTAACACACCTCTCACTGTGCTAACGCATATCTCACTGCATTAACACACCTCTCACTGCGCTAACACACCTCTCACTGTACTAACACGCCTCTCACTGCATTAACACACCTCTCACTGCGCTATTACACCTCTCACTGCGTTAACACACGTCTCACTGCGCTAACACAACCCTCGCTGCATTAACACACCTCTCACTGTGCTAACACACCTCTCACCGCATTAACACACCTCTCACTGTGCTAACACGCCCCTCACTGCATTAACACCCCTCTCACTGCACTAACACGCCCCTCACTGCATTAACACACCTCTCACTGCACTAACACACCTCTCACTGCATTAACACACCTCTCACTGTGCTAAAACGCCCCTCACTGCACTAACACACCTCTCACTGTGCTAACACACGTCTCACTGCGCTATTACACCTCTCACTGCATTAACACACCTCTCACTGCGCTAACACACCCCTCGCTGCATTAACACACCTCTCACACCGCTAACACACCTCTCACTGCATTAACACACCTCTCACTGCGCTAACACACCTCTCACTGCATTAACACACCTCTCACTGTGCTAAAACGCCCCTCACTGCACTAACACACCTCTCACTGTGCTAACACACGTCTCACTGCGCTATTACACCTCTCACTGCGTTAACACACCTCTCACTGCGCTAACACACCTCTCACTGCATTAACACACCTCTCACTGTGCTAACACGCCCCTCACTGCATTAACACCACTCTCACTGCACTAACACACCCCTCACTCATTAACACACCTCTCACTGTGCTAACACGCCCCTCACTGCATTAACACACCTCTCACTGTGCTAACACACGTCTCACTGCATTAACACCCCTCTCACTGCGCTAACACTCCTCTCACTGCATTAACAAACCTCTCACTGCGCTAACACACCCCTCACTGTGCTAACACATCCCTCACTGTGCTAACACACCCCTCACTGTGCTAACACACCCCTCACTGCGCTAACACACCCCTCACTGCGCTAACACACCTCTCACTGCATTAACACACGTCTCACTGCACTAACACACCTCTCAGTGCGCTTACACACCCCTCACTGCATTAACACTACTTTCACTGCGCTAACACACCCCTCACTGCGCTAACACACCCCTCACTGCATTAACACACCTCTCACTGCGCTAACACACCTCTTACTACGCTAACGCACATCTCACTGCATTAACACACATCTCAGTGCGCTAACACACCTCTCACTGCACTAACACACCTCCTACTGCACTAACACACCTCTCACTGCGCTAACACACCTCTCACTGCTCTAACGCACCTCCTACTGCACTAACGCACCTCTCACTGCGCTGACACACCTCTCACTGCGCTAACACACCTCTCACTGCATTAACGCACATCTCACTGCGCTAACACACCTCTCACTGCACTAACACGCCTCTCACTGCATTAACACACCTCTCACTGCACAACACACCTCTCACTGCATTAACACACCTCTCACTGCACTAACACGCCACTCTCTGCATTAACACGCCACTCTCTGCATTAACACACCTCTCACTGCATTAACACACCGTTCACTGCGCTAACACACCTCTCACTGCACTAACACACCTCTCACTGTGCGAACACACCTCTCACTGCGCTAACCCACCTCTCACTGCATTAACGCACCTCTCACTGCTCTGACACACCTCTCACTGCGCAAACACACCTCTCATTGCGCTAAAACACCTCTCACTGTATTAACATACCTCTCACTGCTCTGACACACCTCTCACTGTGCTAACACACCTCTCACTGCGCTAACACACCCCTCGCTGCATTAACACACCTCTCACTGCACTAACACACCCCTCACTGCATTAACACACCTCTCACTGCGCTAACACGCCCCTCACTGCATTACCACACCTCTCACTGTGCTAACACATGTCTCACTGCATTAACACACCTCTCACTGCGCTAACACACCGCTCACTGCATTAACACACCTCTCACTGTGCTGACACACCTCTCACTGCGCTAACACACCCCTCACTGCATTAACACACCTCTCACTGCATTAACGCACCTCTCACTGCGCTAACACACCTCTCACAGCACTATCACACCTCTCACTGCATTAACGCACCTCTCACTGCGCTAATAGAGCTCTCAAAGCACTAACACGCCTCTCCCTGCGCTAACACACCTCTCACTGCATTAACACACCTCTCACTGTGCTAACACACCTCTCACAGCACTAACACGCCTCTCCCTGCGCTAACACACCTCTCACTGCGCTAACACACCTCTCACTGCACTAACACACCTCCCACTGCACTAACACACCTCCCACTGCACTAACACACCTCTCACTGCATTAACACACCTCTCACTGCACTAACACACCTCTCACTGCATTAACACACCTCTCACTGCACTAACACGCCTCTCACTGCATTAACACGCCTCTCACTACGCTAACACACCTCTCACTGCATTAACACACCTCTCACTACGCTAACGCACATCTCACTGCATTAACACACCTCTCACTGCGCTAACACACCTCTCACTGTACTAACACGCCTCTCACTGCATTAACACACCTCTCACTGCGCTATTACACCTCTCACTGCGTTAACACACGTCTCACTGCGCTAACACAACCCTCGCTGCATTAACACACCTCTCACTGTGCTAACACACCTCTCACCGCATTAACACACCTCTCACTGTGCTAACACGCCCCTCACTGCATTAACACACCTCTCACTGCACTAACACGCCCCTCACTGCGCTAACACACCTCTCACTGCGCTAACACACCTCTCACTGCATTAACACACCTCTCACTGTGCTTAAACGCCCCTCACTGCACTAACACACCTCTCACTGTGCTAACACACGTCTCACTGCGCTATTACACCTCTCACTGCGTTAACACACCTCTCACTGCGCTAACACACCCCTCGCTGCATTAACACACCTCTCACTGCGCTAACACACCTCTCACTGCATTAACACACCTCTCACTGTGCTAACACGCCCCTCACTGCATTAACACCACTCTCACTGCACTAACACACCCCTCACTCATTAACACACCTCTCACTGTGCTAACACGCCCCTCACTGCATTAACACACCTCTCACTGTGCTAACACACGTCTCACTGCATTAACACCCCTCTCACTGCGCTAACACTCCTCTCACTGCATTAACAAACCTCTCACTGCGCTAACACACCCCTCACTGTGCTAACACATCCCTCACTGTGCTAACACACCCCTCACTGTGCTAACACACCCCTCACTGCGCTAACACACCCCTCACTGCGCTAAAACACCTCTCACTGCATTAACACACGTCTCACTGCACTAACACACCTCTCAGTGCGCTAACACACCCCTCACTGCATTAACACTACTTTCACTGCGCTAACACACCCCTCACTGCGCTAACACACCCCTCACTGCATTAACACACCTCTCACTGCGCTAACACACCTCTTACTACGCTAACGCACATCTCACTGCATTAACACACATCTCAGTGCGCTAACACACCTCTCACTGCACTAACACACCTCCTACTGCACTAACACACCTCTCACTGCGCTAACACACCTCTCACTGCTCTAACGCACCTCTCACTGCACTAACGCACCTCTCACTGCGCTGACACACCTCTCACTGCGCTAACACACCTCTCACTGCATTAACGCACATCTCACTGCGGTAACACACCTCTCACTGCACTAACACGCCTCTCACTGCATTAACACACCTCTCACTGCACTAACACGCCACTCTCTGCATTAACACGCCACTCTCTGCATTAACACACCTCTCACTGCATTAACACACCGTTCACTGCGCTAACACACCTCTCACTGCACTAACACACCTCTCACTGTGCTAACACACCTCTCACTGCGCTAACCCACCTCTCACTGCATTAACGCACCTCTCACTGCTCTGACACACCTCTCACTGCGCTAACACACCTCTCACTGCGCTAAAACACCTCTCACTGCATTAACATACCTCTCACTGCTCTGACACACCTCTCACTGTGCTAACACACCTCTCACTGCGCTAACACACCCCTCGCTGCATTAACACACCTCTCACTGCACTAACACACCCCTCACTGCATTAACACACCTCTCACTGCGCTAACACGCCCCTCACTGCATTACCACACCTCTCACTGTGCTAACACATGTCTCACTGCATTAACACACCTCTCACTGCGCTAACACACCGCTCACTGCATTAACACACCTCTCACTGTGCTGACACACCTCTCACTGCGCTAACACACCCCTCACTGCATTAACACACCTCTCACTGCATTAACGCACCTCTCACTGCGCTAACACACCTCTCACAGCACTATCACACCTCTCACTGCATTAACGCACCTCTCACTGCGCTAATAGAGCTCTCAAAGCACTAACACGCCTCTCCCTGCGCTAACACACCTCTCACTGCATTAACACACCTCTCACTGTGCTAACACACCTCTCACAGCACTAACACGCCTCTCCCTGCGCTAACACACCTCTCACTGCGCTAACACACCTCTCACTGCACGAACACACCTCTCACTGCGCTAACACACCTTTCACTGCTTTAACACACCTCTTAGTGCGCTAACACACCTCTCCCTGCGCTAACACACCTCTCACTGCGCTAACACACCTCTCACTGCACTAACACACCTCTCACTGCGCTAACACACCTCTCACTGCATTAACGCACCTCTCACTGCGCTAACACACCTCTCACTACGCTAACGCACATCTCACTGCATTAACACACCTCTCACTGCGCGAACACACCTCTCACTGCGCTATTACACCTCTCACTGCGCTAACACACCTCTCACTGCACTAACACACCTCTCACTGCATTAACGCACCTCTCACTGTGCTAACACACCTCTCACTGCGCTAACACACCTCTCACTGCGCTAACACACCTCTCACTGCATTAACACACCTCTCACTACGCTAACGCACATCTCACTGCATTAATGCACCTCTCACTGCATTAACACACCTCTCACTGCGCTAACACACCTCTCACTGCGCTAACACACCTCTCACTGCACTAACACACCTCTCACTGCATTAACGCACCTCTCACTGTGCTAACACACCTCTCACTGCGCTAACACACCTCTCACTGCGCTAACACACCTCTCACTGCGCTAACACACCTCTCACTACGCTAACACACCTCTCACTGCGCTAACACACCTCTCACTGCGCTAACACACCTCTCACTGCACTAACACACCTCTCACTGCATTAACGCACCTCTCACTGTGCTAACACACCTCTCACTGCGCTAACACACCTCTCACTGCGCTAACACACCTCTCACTGCGCTAACACACCTCTCACTGCACTAACACACCTCTCACTGCGCTAACACACCTCTCACTGCATTAACGCACCTCTCACTGCTCTGACACACCTCTCACTGCACTAACACACCTCTCACTGCATTAACGCACCTCTCACTGCACTAACACACCTCTCACTGCATTAACGCACCTCTCACTGTGCTAACACACCACTCACTGCGCTAACACACCCCTCACTGCATTAACACACCTCTCACTGTGCTAACACACCTCTCACTGCATTAACACACCTCTCACTGCGCTAACACACCTCTCACTGCACTAACACACCTCCCACTGCATTAACGCACCTCTCACTGTGCTAACACACCACTCACTGCGCTAACACACCCCTCACTGCATTAACACACCTCTCACTGCGCTAACGCACATCTCACTGGATTAACACACCTCTCACTGCGCTAACACACCTCTCACTGCGGTAACACACCTCTCACTGCGCCAACACACCTCCCACTGCGCTAACACACCTCTCACTGCATTAACGCACCTCTCACTGCTCTGACACACCTCTCACTGCGCTAACACACATCTCACTGCATTAACGCACCTCTCACTGCGCTAACACACCTCTCACTACGCTAACGCACATCTCACTGCATTAACACACCTCTCTCTGCGCTAACACACCTCTCACTTCACTAACACACCTCTCACTGCACTAACACACCTCTCACTGTGCTAATGCACCTCTCACTGCATTAACGCACCTCTCACTGCACTAACACACCTCACACTGCATTAACGCACCTCTCACTGTGCTAACACGCCTCTCACTGCGCTAACACACCTCTCACTGCACTAACACGCCTCTCCCTGCACTAACACACCTCTCACTGCATTAACACACTCCTCACTGTGCTAACACACCTCTCACTGCACTAACACACCTCTCACTGCGCTAACACACCTCTCACTGCATTAACGCACCTCTCACTGCTCTGACACACCTCTCACTGCGCTAACACACTTCTCACTGCATTAACGCACCTCTCACTGCGCTAACACACCTCTCACTACGCTAACGCACATCTCACTGCATTAACACACCTCTCACTGCGCTAACACACCTCTCACAGCACTAACACACCTCTCACTGCGCTAACACACCTCTCACTGCGCTGACACAGCCCTCACTGCATTAACACACCTTTCACTGTGCTAAAACACCCCTCACTGCATTAACAGACCTCTCACTGCGCTAACACACCCCTCACTGCATTAACACACATCTCACTGCGCTAACACACCTCTGACTGCTCTAACACACCTCTCACTGCATTAACACACCTCTCACTGCGCTAACACACCTCTCACCGCACTAACACACCTCCCACTTCACTAACACACATCTCACTGCGCTAACACACCTTTGACTGCTCTAACACACCTCTCACTGCGCTAACACACCTCTCACTGCGCTAACGCACCTCTCACTGCACTAACACACCTCTCACTGCACTAACAGACCTCTCACTGCATTAACGCACCTCTCACTGTGCTAACACACCCCTCACTGCATTAACACACATCTCACTGCATTAACACACCTCTCACTGCGCTATTACACCTCTCACTGCGTTAACACGCCCCTCACTGCATTAATACACCTCTCACTACGCTAACACACCTCTCACTGCGCTAACACACCTCTCACTGCGCTAACACACCTCTCACTGCATTAACGCACCTCTCACTGTGCTAACACACCTCTCACTGCGCTAACACACCTCTCACTGCACTAACACACCTCTCACTGCGCTAACACACCTCTCACTGCATTAACGCACCTCTCACTGCTCTGACACACCTCTCACTGCGCTAACACACCTCTCACTGCATTAACGCACCTCTCACTGCACTAACACACCTCTCACTGCATTAACGCACCTCTCACTGTGCTAACACACCACTCACTGCGCTAACACACCCCTCACTGCATTAACACACCTCTCACTGTGCTAACACACCTCTCACTGCATTAACACACCTCTCACTGCGCTAACACACCCCTCACTGCATTAACACACCTCTCACTGTGCTAACACACCTCTCACTGCATTAACACACCTCTCACTGCGCTAACACACCTCTCACTGCACTAACACACCTCCCACTGCATTAACGCACCTCTCACTGTGCTAACACACCACTCACTGCGCTAACACACCTCCCACTGCGCTAACACACCTCTCACTGCATTAACGCACCTCTCACTGTGCTAACACACCACTCACTGCGCTAACACACCTCCCACTGCGCTAACACACCTCTCACTGCATTAACACACCTCTCACTGCGCTAACGCACATCTCACTGGATTAACACATCTCTCACTGCGCTAACACACCTCTCACTGCGCTAACACACCTCTCACTGCGCCAACACACCTCCCACTGCGCTAACACACCTCTCACTGCATTAACGCACCTCTCACTGCTCTGACACACCTCTCACTGCGCTAACACACATCTCACTGCATTAACGCACCTCTCACTGCGCTAACACACCTCTCACTACGCTAACGCACATCTCACTGCATTAACACACCTCTCTCTGCGCTAACACACCTCTCACTTCACTAACACACCTCTCACTGCACTAACACACCTCTCACTGCATTAACGCACCTCTCACTGTGCTAACACACCACTCACTGCGCTAACACACCCCTCACTGCATTAACACACCTCTCACTGTGCTAACACACCTCTCACTGCATTAACACACCTCTCACTGCGCTAACACACCTCTCACTGCACTAACACACCTCACACTGCATTAACGCACCTCTCACTGTGCTAACACACCACTCACTGCGCTAACACACCCCTCACTGCATTAACACACCTCTCACTGCGCTAACGCACATCTCACTGGATTAACACACCTCTCACTGCTCTGACACACCTCTCACTGCGCTAACACACATCTCACTGCATTAACGCACCTCTCACTGCGCTAACACACCTCTCACTACGCTAACGCACATCTCACTGCATTAACACACCTCTCTCTGCGCTAACACACCTCTCACTTCACTAACACACCTCTCACTGCACTAACACACCTCTCACTGTGCTAATGCACCTCTCACTGCATTAACGCACCTCTCACTGCACTAACACACCTCACACTGCATTAACGCACCTCTCACTGTGCTAACACGCCTCTCACTGCGCTAACACACCTCTCACTGCACTAACACGCCTCTCCCTGCACTAACACACCTCTCACTGCATTAACACACTCCTCACTGTGCTAACACACCTCTCACTGCACTAACACACCTCTCACTGCGCTAACACACCTCTCACTGCATTAACGCACCTCTCACTGCTCTGACATACCTCTCACTGCGCTAACACACTTCTCACTGCATTAACGCACCTCTCACTGCGCTAACACACCTCTCACTACGCTAACGCACATCTCACTGCATTAACACACCTCTCACTGCGCTAACACACCTCTCACAGCACTAACACACCTCTCACTGCGCTAACACACCTCTCACTGCGCTGACACAGCCCTCACTGCATTAACACACCTTTCACTGTGCTAACACACCCCTCACTGCATTAACAGACCTCTCACTGCGCTAACACACCCCTCACTGCATTAACACACATCTCACTGCGCTAACACACCTCTGACTGCTCTAACACACCTCTCACTGCATTAACACACCTCTCACTGCGCTAACACACCTCTCACTGCACTAACACACCTCCCACTTCACTAACACACATCTCACTGCGCTAACACACCTTTGACTGCTCTAATACACCTCTCACTGCGCTAACACACCTCTCACTGCGCTAACGCACCTCTCACTGCACTAACACACCTCTCACTGCACTAACACACCTCTCACTGCATTAACGCACCTCTCACTGTGCTAACACACCCCTCACTGCATTAACACACATCTCACTGCATTAACACACATCTCACTGCGCTATTACACCTCTCACTGCGTTAACACGCCCCTCACTGCATTAACACACCTCTCACTACGCTAACACACCTCTCACTGCGCTAACACACCTCTCACTGCGCTAACACACCTCTCACTGCATTAACGCACCTCTCACTGTGCTAACACACCTCTCACTGCGCTAACACACCTCTCACTGCGCTAACACACCTCTCACTGCGCTAACACACCTCTCACTGCATTAACGCACCTCTCACTGCTCTGACACACCTCTCACTGCGCTAACACACCTCTCACTGCATTAACGCACCTCTCACTGCACTAACACACCTCGCACTGCATTAACGCACCTCTCACTGTGCTAACACACCACTCACTGCGCTAACACACCCCTCACTGCATTAACACACCTCTCACTGTGCTAACACACCTCTCACTGCATTAACACACCTCTCACTGCGCTAACACACCCCTCACTGCATTAACACACCTCTCACTGTGCTAACACACCTCTCACTGCATTAACACACCTCTCACTGCGCTAACACACCTCTCACTGCACTAACACACCTCCCACTGCATTAACGCACCTCTCACTGTGCTAACACACCACTCACTGCGCTAACACACCTCCCACTGCGCTAACACACCTCTCACTGCATTAACGCACCTCTCACTGTGCTAACACACCACTCACTGCGCTAACACACCTCCCACTGCGCTAACACACCTCTCACTGCATTAACACACCTCTCACTGCGCTAACGCACATCTCACTGGATTAACACATCTCTCACTGCGCTAACACACCTCTCACTGCGCTAACACACCTCTCACTGCGCCAACACACCTCCCACTGCGCTAACACACCTCTCACTGCATTAACGCACCTCTCACTGCTCTGACACACCTCTCACTGCGCTAACACACATCTCACTGCATTAACGCACCTCTCACTGCGCTAACACACCTCTCACTACGCTAACGCACATCTCACTGCATTAACACACCTCTCTCTGCGCTAACACACCTCTCACTTCACTAACACACCTCTCACTGCACTAACACACCTCTCACTGCATTAACGCACCTCTCACTGTGCTAACACACCACTCACTGCGCTAACACACCCCTCACTGCATTAACACACCTCTCACTGTGCTAACACACCTCTCACTGCATTAACACACCTCTCACTGCGCTAACACACCTCTCACTGCACTAACACACCTCCCACTGCATTAACGCACCTCTCACTGTGCTAACACACCACTCACTGCGCTAACACACCCCTCACTGCATTAACACACCTCTCACTGCGCTAACGCACATCTCACTGGATTAACACACCTCTCACTGCTCTGACACACCTCTCACTGCGCTAACACACATCTCACTGCATTAACGCACCTCTCACTGCGCTAACACACCTCTCACTGCGCTAACGCACATCTCACTGGATTAACACATCTCTCACTGCGCTAACACACCTCTCACTGCGCTAACGCACATCTCACTGGATTAACACACCTCTCACTGCATTAACGCACCTCTCACTGCACTAACACACCTCTCACTGCATTAACGCACCTCTCACTGTGCTAACACGCCTCTCACTGCGCTAACACACCTCTCACTGCACTAACACGCCTCTCCCTGCACTAACACACCTCTCACTGCATTAACACACTCCTCACTGCGCTAACACACCTCTCACTGCACTAACACGCCTCTCCCTGCACTAACACACCTCTCACTGCATTAACACACTCCTCACTGTGCTAACACACCTCTCACTGCACTAACACACCTCTCACTGCGCTAACACACCTCTCACTGCATTAACGCTCCTCTCACTGCATTAACACACCTCTCACTGCATTAACGCACCTCTCACTGCTCTGACACACCTCTTACTACATTAACACACCTTTCACTGCGCTAACACACCTCTCACTGCGCTAACACACCTTCCACTGCACTAATACACCTCACTGCATTAACGCACCTCTCACTGTGCTAACACACCCCTCACTGCATTAACACACCTTTCACTGTGCTAACACACCCCTCACTGCATTAACACATCTTTCACTGTGCTAACACACCCCTCACTGCATTAACACACCTCTCACTGCGCTAACACACCCCTCACTACATTAACACACCTCTCACTGCGCTAACACACCTCACACTACGCTAACGCACATCTCACTGCATTAACACACCTCTCACTGCGCTGACACCACTCTTACTGCATTAACGCACCTCTCACTGCACTAACACACCTCTCACTGCACTAACACGCCTCTCACTGCATGAACACACCTCTCACTGCACTAACACACCCCTCACTGCATTAACACACCTTTCACTGTGCTAACACACCCCTCACTGCGCTAACACACCCCTCACTGCATTAACACACCTTTCACTGTGCTAACACAGCCCTCACTGCGCTAACACACCCCTCACTACATTAACACACCTCTCACTGCGCTAACACACCTCACACTACGCTAACGCACATCTCACTGCATTAACACACCTCTCACTGCGCTGACACCACTCTTACTGCATTAACGCACCTCTCACTGCACTAACACACCTCTCACTGCACTAACACGCCTCTCACTGCATGAACACACCTCTCACTGCACTAACACACCCCTCACTGCATTAACAGACCTCTCACTGCGCTAACACACCCCTCACTGCATTAACACACATCTCACTGCGCTAACACACCTCTGACTGCTCTAACACACCTCTCACTGCATTAACACACCTCTCACTGCGCTAACACACCTCTCACTGCACTAACACACCTCCCACTTCACTAACACACATCTCACTGCGCTAACACACCTTTGACTGCTCTAACACACCTCTCACTGCGCTAACACACCTCTCACTGCGCTAACGCACCTCTCACTGCACTAACACACCTCTCACTGCACTAACACACCTCTCACTGCATTAACGCACCTCTCACTGTGCTAACACACATCTCACTGCATTAACACACATCTCACTGCATTAACACACCTCTCACTGCGCTATTACACCTCTCACTGCGTTAACACGCCCCTCACTGCATTAACACACCTCTCACTACGCTAACACACCTCTCACTGCGCTAACACACCTCTCACTGCGCTAACACACCTCTCACTGCACTAACACACCTCTCACTGCATTAACGCACCTCTCACTGTGCTAACACACCTCTCACTGCGCTAACACACCTCTCACTGCGCTAACACACCTCTCACTGCGCTAACACACCTCTCACTGCATTAACGCACCTCTCACTGCTCTGACACACCTCTCACTGCGCTAACACACCTCTCACTGCATTAACCCACCTCTCACTGCACTAACACACCTCTCACTGCATTAACGCACCTCTCACTGTGCTAACACACCCCTCACTGCGCTAACACACCCCTCACTGCATTAACACACCTCTCACTGTGCTAACACACCTCTCACTGCATTAACACACCTCTCACTGCGCTAACACACCTCTCACTGCACTAACACACCTCCCACTGCGCTAACACACCTCTCACTGCATTAACACACCTCTCACTGCGCTAACGCACATCTCACTGGATTAACACATCTCTCACTGCGCTAACACACCTCTCACTGCGCTAACACATCTCTCACTGCATTAACACACCTCTCACTGCGCTAATACACCTCTCACAGCACTAACACACCTCTCACTGCGCTGACACACCTCTCACTGCGCTGACACAGCCCTCACTGCATTAACACACCTTTCACTGTGCTAACACACCCCTCACTGCATTAACAGACCTCTCACTGCGCTAACACACCCCTCACTGCATTAACACACATCTCACTGCGCTAACACACCTCTGACTGCTCTAACACACCTCTCACTGCATTAACACACCTCTCACTGCGCTAACACACCTCTCACTGCACTAACACACCTCCCACTTCACTAACACACATCTCACTGCGCTAACACACCTTTGACTGCTCTAACACACCTCTCACTGCGCTAACACACCTCTCACTGCGCTAACGCACCTCTCACTGCACTAACACACCTCTCACTGCACTAACACACCTCTCACTGCATTAACGCACCTCTCACTGTGCTAACACACCCCTCACTGCATTAACACACATCTCACTGCATTAACACACCTCTCACTGCGCTATTACACCTCTCACTGCGTTAACACGCCCCTCACTGCATTAACACACCTCTCACTACGCTAACACACCTCTCACTGCGCTAACACACCTCTCACTGCGCTAACACACCTCTCACTGCACTAACACACCTCTCACTGCATTAACGCACCTCTCACTGTGCTAACACACCTCTCACTGCGCTAACACACCTCTCACTGCGCTAACACACCTCTCACTGCGCTAACACACCTCTCACTGCATTAACGCACCTCTCACTGCTCTGACACACCTCTCACTGCGCTAACACACCTCTCACTGCATTAACGCACCTCTCACTGCACTAACACACCTCTCACTGCATTAACGCACCTCTCACTGTGCTAACACACCACTCACTGCGCTAACACACCCCTCACTGCATTAACACACCTCTCACTGTGCTAACACACCTCTCACTGCATTAACACACCTCTCACTGCGCTAACACACCTCTCACTGCACTAACACACCTCCCACTGCGCTAACACACCTCTCACTGCATTAACACACCTCTCACTGCGCTAACGCACATCTCACTGGATTAACACATCTCTCACTGCGCTAACACACCTCTCACTGCGCTAACACACCTCTCACTGCATTAACACACCTCCCACTGCGCTAACACACCTCTCACTGCATTAACGCACCTCTCACTGCTCTGACACACCTCTCACTGCGCTAACACACATCTCACTGCATTAACGCACCTCTCACTGCGCTAACACACCTCTCACTACGCTAACGCACATCTCACTGCATTAACACACCTCTCTCTGCGCTAACACACCTCTCACTTCACTAACACACCTCTCACTGCACTAACACACCTCTCACTGCATTAACGCACCTCTCACTGCACTAACACACCTCTCACTGCATTAACGCACCTCTCACTGTGCTAACACGCCTCTCACTGCGCTAACACACCTCTCACTGCACTAACACGCCTCTCCCTGCACTAACACACCTCTCACTGCATTAACACACTCCTCACTGCGCTAACACACCTCTCACTGCACTAACACGCCTCTCCCTGCACTAACACACCTCTCACTGCATTAACACACTCCTCACTGTGCTAACACACCTCTCACTGCACTAACACACCTCTCACTGCGCTAACACACCTCTCACTGCATTAACGCTCCTCTCACTGCATTAACACACCTCTCACTGCATTAACGCACCTCTCACTGCTCTGACACACCTCTTACTACATTAACACACCTTTCACTGCGCTAACACACCTCTCACTGCGCTAACACACCTTCCACTGCACTAACACACCTCACTGCATTAACGCACCTCTCACTGTGCTAACACACCCCTCACTGCATTAACACACCTTTCACTGTGCTAACACACCCCTCACTGCATTAACACATCTTTCACTGTGCTAACACACCCCTCACTGCATTAACACACCTCTCACTGCGCTAACAGACCCCTCACTACATTAACACACCTCTCACTGCGCTAACACACCTCACACTACGCTAACGCACATCTCACTGCATTAACACACCTCTCACTGTGCTGACACCACTCTTACTGCATTAACGCAACTCTCACTGCACTAACACACCTCTCACTGCACTAACACGCCTCTCACTGCATGAACACACCTCTCACTGCACTAACACACCCCTCACTGCATTAACACACCTTTCACTGTGCTAACACACCCCTCACTGCGCTAACACACCCCTCACTGCATTAACACACCTTTCACTGTGCTAACACACCCCTCACTGCGCTAACACACCCCTCACTACATTAACACACCTCTCACTGCGCTAACACACCTCACACTACGCTAACGCACATCTCACTGCATTAACACACCTCTCACTGCGCTGACACCACTCTTACTGCATTAACGCACCTCTCACTGCACTAACACACCTCTCACTGCACTAACACGCCTCTCACTGCATGAACACACCTCTCACTGCACTAACACACCCCTCACTGCATTAACAGACCTCTCACTGCGCTAACACACCCCTCACTGCATTAACACACATCTCACTGCGCTAACACACCTCTGACTGCTCTAACACACCTCTTACTGCATTAACACACCTCTCACTGCGCTAACACACCTCTCACTGCACTAACACACCTCCCACTTCACTAACACACATCTCACTGCGCTAACACACCTTTGACTGCTCTAACACACCTCTCACTGCGCTAACACACCTCTCACTGCGCTAACGCACCTCTCACTGCACTAACACACCTCTCACTGCACTAACACACCTCTCACTGCATTATCGCACCTCTCACTGTGCTAACACACCCCTCACTGCATTAACACACATCTCACTGCATTAACACACCTCTCACTGCGCTATTACACCTCTCACTGCGTTAACACGCCCCTCACTGCATTAACACACCTCTCACTACGCTAACACACCTCTCACTGCGCTAACACACCTCTCACTGCGCTAACACACCTCTCACTGCACTAACACACCTCTCACTGCATTAACGCACCTCTCACTGTGCTAACACACCTCTCACTGCGCTAACACACCTCTCACTGCGCTAACACACCTCTCACTGCGCTAACACACCTCTCACTGCATTAACGCACCTCTCACTGCTCTGACACACCTCTCTCTGCGCTAACACACCTCTCACTGCATTAACGCACCTCTCACTGCACTAACACACCTCTCACTGCATTAACGCACCTCTCACTGTGCTAACACACCACTCACTGCGCTAACACACCCCTCACTGCATTAACACACCTCTCACTGTGCTAACACACCTCTCACTGCATTAACACACCTCTCACTGCGCTAACACACCTCTCACTGCACTAACACACCTCCCACTGCGCTAACACACCTCTCACTGCATTAACACACCTCTCACTGCGCTAACGCACATCTCACTGGATTAACACACCTCTCACTGCGCTAACACACCTCTCACTGCGCTAACACACCTCTCACTGCGCCAACACACCTCCCACTGCGCTAACACACCTCTCACTGCATTAACGCACCTCTCACTGCTCTGACACACCTCTCACTGCGCTAACACACATCTCACTGCATTAACGCACCTCTCACTGCGCTAACACACCTCTCACTACGCTAACGCACATCTCACTGCATTAACACACCTCTCTCTGCGCTAACACACCTCTCACTTCACTAACACACCTCTCACTGCACTAACACACCTCTCACTGCATTAATGCACCTCTCACTGCACTAACACACCTCTCACTGCATTAACGCACCTCTCACTGTGCTAACACGCCTCTCACTGCGCTAACACACCTCTCACTGCACTAACACGCCTCTCCCTGCACTAACACACCTCTCACTGCATTAACACACTCCTCACTGCGCTAACACACCTCTCACTGCACTAACACGCCTCTCCCTGCACTAACACACCTCTCACTGCATTAACACACTCCTCACTGTGCTAACACACCTCTCACTGCACTAACACACCTCTCACTGCGCTAACACACCTCTCACTGCATTAACGCTCCTCTCACTGCATTAACACACCTCTCACTGCATTAACGCACCTCTCACTGCTCTGACACACCTCTTACTACATTAACACACCTTTCACTGCGCTAACACACCTCTCACTGCGCTAACACACCTTCCACTGCACTAACACACCTCACTGCATTAACGCACCTCTCACTGTGCTAACACACCCCTCACTGCATTAACACACCTTTCACTGTGCTAACACACCCCTCACTGCATTAACACATCTTTCACTGTGCTAACACACCCCTCACTGCATTAACACACCTCTCACTGCGCTAACACACCCCTCACTACATTAACACACCTCTCACTGCGCTAACACACCTCACACTACGCTAACGCACATCTCACTGCATTAACACACCTCTCACTGCGCTGACACCACTCTTACTGCATTAACGCACCTCTCACTGCACTAACACGCCTCTCACTGCATGAACACACCTCTCACTGCACTAACACACACCTCACTGCATTAACACACCTTCCACTGTGCTAACACACCCCTCACTGCGCTAACACACCCCTCACTGCATTAACACACCTTTCACTGTGCTAACACACCCCTCACTGTGCTAACACACCCCTCACTGCATTAACACACCTTTCACTGTGCTAACACACCCCTCACTTCATTAACACACCTCTCACTGCGCTAACACACCTCTTACTACGCTAACGCACATCTCACTGCATTAACACACCTCTCACTGCGCTAACACACCTCTCACTGCATTAACGCACCTCTCACTGCGCTAACATACCTCTCACTGCACTAACACGCCTCTCACTGCATTAACACACCTCTCACTGCACTAACACGCCTCCCACTGCATTAACACACCTCTCACTGCGCTAACACACGTCTCACTGCACTAACACACCTCTCACTGCATTAACACGCCTCTCACTGCACTAACACACCTCTCACTGCATTAACACACCTGTCACTGCATTAACACACCTTTTACTGTGCTAACACACCTCTCACTGCATTACCACACCTCTCACTGCGCTAACACACCTCTCACTGCACTAACACGCCCCTCACTGCATTAACACACCTCTCACAGCGCTAACACACCTCTCAATGCATTAACACACCTTTCACTGTGCTAACACACCTCTCACTGCATTAACGCACCTCTCACTGCTCTGACACACCTCTCACTGCGCGAACACACCTCTCACTGCATTAACGCACCTCTCACTGTGCTAACACACCTCTCACTACACTAACGCACATCTCACTGGATTAACACACCTCTCACTGCACTAACACACCTCTCACTGCATTAACACACCTCTCACTGCGCTAATACGCCCCTCACTGCATTAACAAATCTCTCACTGCACTAACACACCTCTCACTGCATTAACACACCTTTCACTGTGCTAACACACCTCTCACTGCACTAACACACCTCTCACTGCGCTTACACACCTCTCACTGCATTAACGCACCTCTCACTGCTCTGACAAACCTCTCACTGCGCTAACACACCTCTCACTGCATTAACGCACCTCTCACTGTGCTAACACACCTCTCACTACGCTAACGCACATCTCACTGGATTAACACACCTCTCACTGCGCTAACACACCTCTCACTGCACTAACACACCTCTCACTGCGCTAACACACCTCCCACTGCGCTAACACACCTCTCACTGCATTAACGCACCTCTCACTGCTCTGCCACACCTCTCACTACGCTAACGCACATCTCACTGCATTAACACACCTCTCACTGCGCTAACACACCTCTCACTTCACTAACACACCTCTCACTGCGCTAACACACCTCTCACTGCACTAACACGCCTCTCACTGCATTAACACACCTCTCACTGCACTAACACGCCTCTCACTGCATTAACACACCTCTCACTGCACTAACACGCCTCTCACTGCATTAACACACCTCTCACTGCACTAACACGCCTCTCACTGCATTAACACACCCCTCACTGCACTAACACGCCTCTCACTGCATTAACACAACTCTCACTGCACTAACACGCCTCTCACTGCACTAACACGCCTCTCACTGCATTAACACACCTCTCACTGCACTAACACGCCTCTCACTGCATTAACACACCTCTCAATGCGCTAACACACCCCTCACTGCATTAACACACCTCTCACTGCGCTAACACACCCCTCACTGCAGTAACAAACATCTCACTGCGCTAACACACCTCTTCCTACGCTAACGCACATCTCACTGCATTAACACACCTTTCACTGCATTAACACACCGCTCACTGCGCTAACACACCTCCCACTGCACTAACACGCCTCTCACTGCATTAACACACCTCTCAATGCACTAATACACCTCTCACTGCATTAACACACCTCTCACTGCGTTAACACACCTCTCACTGCGCTAACACACCCCTCGCTGCATTAACACACCTCTCACAGCGCTAACACTCCTCCCACTGCATTAACACACCTCTCACTGTGCTAACTCACCTCTCACTGCATTAACACACCTCTCACTGCGTTAACACACCTCTCACTGCGCTAACACACCCCTCGCTGCATTAACACACCTCTCACAGCGCTAACACACCTCCCACTGCATTAACACACCTCTCACTGTGCTAACACACCTCTCACTGCATTAACACACCTCTCACTGTGCTAACACACCTCTCACTGCATTAACACACCTCTCACTGTACTAACACACCCCTCACTGCATTAACACACCTCTCACTGCGCTAACACGCCCCTCACTGCATTAACACACCTCTCACAGCGCTAACACACCTCTCACTGCATTAACACACCTTTCACTGTGCTAACACACCTCTCACTGCATTAACACACCTCTCACTGCGCTAACACACCTCTCACTGCACTAACACACCTCTCACTGCATTAACACACCTCTCACTGCACTAACACGCCTCCCACTGCATTAACACACCTCTCACTGCGCTAACACACCTCTCACTGCACTAACACACCTCTCACTGCACTAACACACCTCTCACTGCATTAACACACCTCTCACTGCACTAACACACCTCTCACTGCATTAACACACCTCTCACTGCATTAACACACCTTTCACTGTGCTAACACACCTCTCACTGCATTAACACACCTCTCACTGCGCTAACACACCTCTCACTGCACTAACACGCCCCTCACTGCATTAACACACCTCTCACAGCGCTAACACACCTCTCACTGAATTAACACACCTTTCACTGTGCTAACACACCTCTCACTGCATTAACGCACCTCTCACTGCTCTGACACACCTCTCACTGCGCTAACACACCTCTCACTGAATTAACACACCTCTCAATGCACTAATACACCTCTCACTGCATTAACACACCTCTCACTGCTCTGACACACCTCCCACTGCACTAACACGCCTCTCACTGCATTAACACACCTCTCAATGCACTAATACACCTCTCACTGCATTAACACACCTCTCACTGCGTTAACACACCTCTCACTGCGCTAACACACCCCTCGCTGCATTAACACACCTCTCACAGCGCTAACACTCCTCCCACTGCATTAACACACCTCTCACTGTGCTAACTCACCTCTCACTGCATTAACACACCTCTCACTGCTCTGACACACCTCACACTACGCTAACGCACATCTCACTGCATTAACACACCTCTCACTGCGCTGACACCACTCTAACTGCATTAACGCACCTCTCACTGCACTAACACGCCTCTCACTGCATGAACACACCTCTCACTGCACTAACACACCCCTCACTGCATTAACACACCTTCCACTGTGCTAACACACCCCTCACTGCGCTAACACACCCCTCACTGCATTAACACACCTTTCACTGAGCTAACACACCCCTCACTGCACTAACACGCCTCTCACTGCATTAACACACCTCTCACTGCACTAACACGCCTCTCACTGCATTAACACACCTCTCACTGCACTAACACGCCTCTCACTGCATTAACACACCCCTCACTGCACTAACACGCCTCTCACTGCATTAACACACCTCTCACTGCACTAACACGCCTCTCACTGCATTAACACACCTCTCACTGCACTAACACGCCTCTCACTGCATTAACACACCTCTCACTGCACTAACACGCCTCTCACTGCATTAACACACCTCTCAATGCGCTAACACACCCCTCACTGCATTAACACACCTCTCACTGCGCTAACACACCCCTCACTGCAGTAACAAACATCTCACTGCGCTAACACACCTCTTACTACGCTAACGCACATCTCACTGCATTAACACGCCTTTCACTGCATTAACACACCGCTCACTGCGCTAACACACCTCCCACTGCACTAACACGCCTCTCACTGCATTAACACACCTCTCAATGCACTAATACACCTCTCACTGCATTAACACACCTCTCACTGCGTTAACACACCTCTCACTGCGCTAACACACCCCTCGCTGCATTAACACACCTCTCACAGTGCTAACACACCTCCCATTGCATTAACACACCTCTCACTGTGCTAACACACCTCTCACTGCAGTAACACACCTCTCACTGCGTTAACACACCTCTCACTGCGCTAACACACCCCTCGCTGCATTAACACACCTCTCACAGCGCTAACACACCTCCCACTGCATTAACACACCTCTCACTGTGCTAACACACCTCTCACTGCATTAACACACCTTTCACTGTGCTAACACACCTCTCACTGCATTAACACACCTCTCACTGTACTAACACACCCCTCACTGCATTAACACACCTCTCACTGCGCTAACACGCCCCTCACTGCATTAACACACCTCTCACAGCGCTAACACACCTCTCACTGCATTAACACACCTTTCACTGTGCTAACACACCTCTCACTGCATTAACACACCTCTCACTGCGCTAACACACCTCTCACTGCACTAACACACCTCTCACTGCATTAACACACCTCTCACTGCACTAACACGCCTCCCACTGCATTAACACACCTCTCACTGCGCGAACACACCTCTCACTGCACTAACACACCTCTCACTGCATTAACACACCTCTCACTGCACTAACACACCTCTCACTGCATTAACACACCTCTCACTGCGCTAACACACCTCTCACTGCACTAACACGCCCCTCACTGCATTAACACACCTCTCACAGCGCTAACACACCTCTCACTGCATTAACACACCTTTCACTGTGCTAACACACCTCTCACTGCATTAACGCACCTCTCACTGCTCTGACACACCTCTCACTGCGCTAACACACCTCTCACTGCATTAACGCACCTCTCACTGTGCGAACACACCTCTCACTACGCTAACGCACATCTCACTGGATTAACACACCTCTCACTGCACTAACACACCTCTCACTGCATTAACACACCTCTCACTGCGCTAACACGCCCCTCACTGCATTAACAAATCTCTCACTGCACTAACACACCTCTCACTGCATTAACACACCTTTCACTGTGCTAACACACCTCCCACTGCACTAACACACCTCTCACTGCGCTAACACACCTCTCACTGCATTAACGCACCTCTCACTGCTCTGACACACCTCTCACTGCGCTAACACACCTCTCACTGCATTAACGCACCTCTCACTGTGCTAACACACCTCTCACGACGCTAACGCACATCTCACTGGATTAACACACCTCTCACTGCGCTAACACACCTCTCACTGCACTAACACACCTCTCACTGCGCTAACACACCTCCCACTGCGCTAACACACCTCTCACTGCATTAACGCACCTCTCACTGCTCTGACACACCTCTCACTACGCTAACGCACATCTCACTGCATTAACACACCTCTCACTGCGCTAACACACCTCTCACTTCACTAACACACCTCTCACTGCGCTAACACACCTCTCACTGTGCTAACACACCTCTCACTGCACTAACACACCTCCCACTGCACTAACACACCTCTCACTGCGCTAACACACCTGTCACTGCTCTAACGCACCTCTCACTGCATTAGCGCACCTCTCACTAGCTAACGCACATCTCACTGCATTAACACACCTCTCACTGCGCTATCACACCTCTCACTGCACTAACACACCTCTCACTGCATTAACACACCTCTCACTGCGCTAACACACCTCTCACTGTACTAACACGCCTCTCACTGCATTAACACACCTCTCAATGCACTAATACACCTCTCACTGCATTAACACACCACTCACTGCGCTATCACACTTCTCACTGCGTTAACACACCTCTCACTGCGCTAACACACCTCTCACTGCATTAACACACCCCTCACTGCACTAACACGCCTCTCACTGCATTAACACACCTCTCACTGCACTAACACGCCTCTCACTGCATTAACACACCTCTCACTGCACTAACACGCCTCTCACTGCATTAACACACCTCTCACTGCACTAACACGCCTCTCACTGCATTAACACACCTCTCAATGCGCTAACACACCCCTCACTGCATTAACACACCTCTCACTGCGCTATCACACCTCTCACTGCACTAACACACCTCTCACTGCATTAACACACCTCTCACTGCGCTAACACACCTCTCACTGCACTAACACGCCTCTCACTGCATTAACACACCTCTCACTGCACTAACACGCCTCTCACTGCATTAACACACCTCTCACTGCACTAACACGCCTCTCACTGCATTAACACACCTCTCACTGCACTAACACGCCTCTCACTGCATTAACACACCCCTCACTGCACTAACACGCCTCTCACTGCATTAACACACCTCTCACTGCACTAACACGCCTCTCACTGCATTAACACACCTCTCACTGCACTAACACGCCTCTCACTGCATTAACACACCTCTCACTGCACTAACACGCCTCTCACTGCATTAACACACCTCTCAATGCGCTAACACACCCCTCACTGCATTAACACACCTCTCACTGCGCTAACACACCCCTCACTGCAGTAACAAACATCTCACTGCGCTAACACACCTCTTACTACGCTAACGCACATCTCACTGCATTAACACGCCTTTCACTGCATTAACACACCGCTCACTGCGCTAACACACCTCCCACTGCACTAACACGCCTCTCACTGCATTAACACACCTCTCAATGCACTAATACACCTCTCACTGCATTAACACACCTCTCACTGCGTTAACACACCTCTCACTGCGCTAACACACCCCTCGCTGCATTAACACACCTCTCACAGTGCTAACACACCTCCCACTGCATTAACACACCTCTCACTGTGCTAACACACCTCTCACTGCAGTAACACACCTCTCACTGCGTTAACACACCTCTCACTGCGCTAACACACCCCTCGCTGCATTAACACACCTCTCACAGCGCTAACACACCTCCCACTGCATTAACACACCTCTCACTGTGCTAACACACCTCTCACTGCATTAACACACCTCTCACTGTGCTAACACACCTCTCACTGCATTAACACACCTCTCACTGTACTAACACACCCCTCACTGCATTAACACACCTCTCACTGCGCTAACACGCCCCTCACTGCATTAACACACCTCTCACAGCGCTAACACACCTCTCACTGCATTAACACACCTTTCACTGTGCTAACACACCTCTCACTGCATTAACACACCTCTCACTGCGCTAACACACCTCTCACTGCACTAACACACCTCTCACTGCATTAACACACCTCTCACTGCACTAACACGCCTCCCACTGCATTAACACACCTCTCACTGCGCGAACACACCTCTCACTGCACTAACACACCTCTCACTGCATTAACACACCTCTCACTGCACTAACACACCTCTCACTGCATTAACACACCTCTCACTGCATTAACACACCTTTCACTGTGCTAACACACCTCTCACTGCATTAACACACCTCTCACTGCACTAACACACCCCTCACTGCATTAACACACCTCTCACTGCGCTAACACGCCCCTCACTGCATTACCACACCTCTCACTGCGCTAACACACCTCTCACTGCACTAACACGCCCCTCACTGCATTAACACACCTCTCACAGCGCTAACACACCTCTCACTGCATTAACACACCTTTCACTGTGCTAACACACCTCTCACTGCATTAACGCACCTCTCACTGCTCTGACACACCTCTCACTGCGCTAACACACCTCTCACTGCATTAACGCACCTCTCACTGTGCGAACACACCTCTCACTACGCTAACGCACATCTCACTGGATTAACACACCTCTCACTGCACTAACACACCTCTCACTGCATTAACACACCTCTCACTGCGCTAACACGCCCCTCACTGCATTAACAAATCTCTCACTGCACTAACACACCTCTCACTGCATTAACACACCTTTCACTGTGCTAACACACCTCCCACTGCACTAACACACCTCTCACTGCGCTAACACACCTCTCACTGCATTAACGCACCTCTCACTGCTCTGACACACCTCTCACTGCGCTAACACACCTCTCACTGCATTAACGCACCTCTCACTGTGCTAACACACCTCTCACTACGCTAACGCACATCTCACTGTATTAACACACCTCTCACTGCGCTAACACACCTCTCACTGCACTAACACACCTCTCACTGCGCTAACACACCTCCCACTGCGCTAACACACCTCTCACTGCATTAACGCACCTCTCACTGCTCTGACACACCTCTCACTACGCTAACGCACATCTCACTGCATTAACACACCTCTCACTGCGCTAACACACCTCTCACTTCACTAACACACCTCTCACTGCGCTAACACACCTCTCACTGTGCTAACACACCTCTCACTGCACTAACACACCTCCCACTGCACTAACACACCTCTCACTGCGCTAACACACCTGTCACTGCTCTAACGCACCTCTCACTGCATTAGCGCACCTCTCACTACGCTAACGCACATCTCACTGCATTAACACACCTCTCACTGCGCTATCACACCTCTCACTGCACTAACACACCTCTCACTGCATTAACACACCTCTCACTGCGCTAACACACCTCTCACTGTACTAACACGCCTCTCACTGCATTAACACACCTCTCAATGCACTAATACACCTCTCACTGCATTAACACACCACTCACTGCGCTATCACACTTCTCACTGCGTTAACACACCTCTCACTGCGCTAACACACCCATCGCTGCATTAACACACCTCTCACAGCGCTAACACGCCTCTCACTGCATTAACACACCTCTCACTGCGCTAACACACCCCTCATTGCATTAACACACCTCTCACTGTTCTAACACACCTCTCACTGCATTAACAAACCTCTCAATGCACTAACACACCCCTCACTGCATTAACACACCTCTCACTGTTCTAACACACCTCTCACTGCACTAACACACCTCTCACTGCACTAACACACCCCTCACTGCATTAACACACCTCTCACTGTGCTAACACACGTCTCACTGCATTAACACCGCTCTCCCTGCGCTAACACACCTCTCACTGCATTAACAAACCTCTCACTGCGCTAATACACCTCTCACTGCATTAACACACCTTTCACTGTGCTAACACACCCCTCACTGCATTAACACACCTCTCACTGTGCTAACACACCCCTCACTGCATTAACACACCTCTCACTGCGCTAACACACCTCTCACTGCACTAACACACCTCTCACTGCGCTAACACACCTCCCACTGCGCTAACACACCTCTCACTGCATTAACGCACCTCTCACTGTGCTAACACACCTCTCATTTCATTAACACACCTCTCACTGTTCTAACACACCACTCATTGCATTAACACACCTCTCACTGTTCTAACACACCTCTCACTGCATTAACACACCTCTCACTGCGCTAACACACCTCTCATTGCATTAACACACCTCTCACTGCGCTAACACACCTCACATTGCATTAACACACCTCTCACTGCACTAACACACCCCTCACTGCATTAACACACCTCTCACTGTTCTAACACACCCCTCACTGCATTAACACACCTCTCACTGCGCTAACACGCCCCTCACTGCATTAACACACCTCTCACTGTGCTAACACACGTCTCACTGCATTAACACCGCTCTCCCTGCGCTAACACACCTCTCACTGCATTAACAAACCTCTCACTGCGCTAATACACCTCTCACTGCATTAACACACCTTTCACTGTGCTCACACACCCCTCACTGCATTAACACACCTCTCACTGTGCTAACACACCCCTCACTGCATTAACACACCTCTCACTGCGCTAACACACCTCCCACTGCGCTAACACACCTCTCACTGCATTAACGCACCTCTCACTGCTCTGACACACCTCTCACTGCATTAACGCACCTCTCACTGCGCTAACACACCTCTCACTGCGCTAACACACCTCTCACTGCGCTATCACACCTCTCACTGTGCTAACACACCTCTCACTGCGCAACACACCTCTCACTGCGCTAATGCAACTCTCACTGCATTAACGCACCTCTCACTGCATTAACACACCTCTCACTGCATTAACGCACCTCTCACTGCTCCGACACACCTCTCACTGCACTAACACACCTCTCACTGCACTAACACACCTCCCACTGCATTTACACACCTTTCACTGTGCTAACACACCTCTCACTGCACTAACACACCTCTCACTGCACTAACACACCTCTCACTGCACTAACACACCTCTCACTGCACTAACACACCTCTCACTGCACTAACACACCTCCCACTGCATTTACACACCTTTCACTGTGCTAACACACCTCTCACTGCACTAACACACCTCTCACTGCACTAACACACCTCTCACTGCATTAACGCACCTCTCACTGCTCTGACACACCTCTCACTACGCTAACGCAAATCTCACTGCATTAACACACCTCTCACTGCGCTAACACACCTCTCACTTCACTAACACACCTCTCACTGCGCTAACACACCTCTCACTGTGCTAACACACCTATCACTGCGCTAACACACCTCTCACTCCGCTAATGCACCTCTCACTGCATTAACGCACCTCTCACTGCATTAACACACCTCTCACTGCATTAACGCACCTCTCACTGCTCTGACACACCTCTCACTGCACTAACACACCTCTCACTGCACTAACACACCTCTCACTGCATTAACACACCTTTCACTGTGCTAACACACCTCTCACTGCACTAACACACCTCTCACTGCACTAACACACCTCTCACTGCATTAACACACCTCTCACTGCACTAACACGCCCCTCACTGCATTAACACACCTCTCACTATTCTAACGCACATCTCACTGCATTAACACACCTCTCACTGCATTAACGCACCTCTCACTGTGCTAACACACCTCTCACTACGCTAACGCACATCTCACTGGATTAACACACCTCTCACTGCGCTAACACACCTCTCACTGCACTAACACACCTCTCACTGCGCTAACATAACTCTCACTACGCTAACGCACCTCTCACTGCATTAACACACCTCTCACTGCGCTAACACACCTCTCACTGCATTAACGCACCTCTCACTGCTCTGGCACACCTCTCACTGCGCTAACACACCTCTCACTGCATTAACGCACCTCTCACTGTGCTAACACACCTCTCACTACGCTAACGCACATCTCACTGGATTAACACACCTCTCACTGCGCTAACACACCTCTCACTGCACTAACACACCTCTCACTGCGCTAACACACCTCCCACTGCGCTAACACACCTCTCACTGCATTAACGCACCTCTCACTGCTCTGACACACCTCTCACTACGCTAACGCAAATCTCACTGCATTAACACACCTCTCACTGCGCTAACACACCTCTCACTTCACTAACACACCTCTCACTGCGCTAACACACCTCTCACTGTGCTAACACACCTATCACTGCGCTAACACACCTCTCACTCCGCTAATGCACCTCTCACTGCATTAACGCACCTCTCATTGCATTAACACACCTCTCACTGCATTAACGCACCTCTCACTGCATTAACGCACCTCTCACTGCTCTGACACACCTCTCACTGCACTAACACACCTCTCACTGCACTAATACACCTCTCACTGCATTAACACACCTTTCACTGTGCTAACACACTTGTCACTGCACTAACACACCTCTCACTGCACTAACACACCTCTCACTGCATTAACACACCTCTCACTGCACTAACACGCCCCTCACTGCATTAACACACCTCTCACTACGCTAACGCACATCTCACTGCATTAACACACCTCTCACTGCGCTATCACACCTCTCACTGCACTAACACACCTCCCACTGCACTAACACACCTCTCACTGCGCTAACACACCTGTCACTGCTCTAACGCACCTCTCACTGCATTAGCGCACCTCTCACTGCGCTAACGCACATCTCACTGCATTAACACACCTCTCACTGCGCTATCACACCTCTCACTGCACTAACACACCTCCCACTGCACTAACACACCTCTCACTGCGCTAACACACCTGTCACTGCTCTAACGCACATCTCACTGCATTAACACACCTCTCACTGCATTAACACACCTCTCACTGCATTAACACACATCTCACTGCGCTAACACACCTCTCACTGTACTAACACGCCTCTCACTGCATTAACACACCTCTCAATGCACTAATACTCCTCTCACTGCATTAACACACCTCTCACTGCGCTATCACAGTTCTCACTGCGTTAACACACCTCTCACTGCGCTAACACACCCCTCGCTGCATGAACACACCTCTCACAGCGCTAACACGCCTCTCACTGCATTAACACACCTCTCACTGTGCTAACACGCCTCTCACTGCATTAACACACCTCTCACTGCGCTAACACACCCCTCATTGCATTAACACACCTCTCACTGTTCTAACACACCTCTCACTGCATTAACACACCTCTCACTGCACTAACACACCGCTCACTGCATTAACACACCTCTCACTGCGCTAACACGCCCCTCACTGCATTAACACACCTTTCACTGTGCTAACACACCCCTCACTGCATTAACACACCTCTCACTGTGCTAACACACCCCTCACTGCATTAACACACCTCTCACTGCGCTAACACACCTCTCACTGCACTAACACACCTCTCACTGCGCTAACACAACTCCCACTGCGCTAACACACCTCTCACTGCATTAACGCACCTCTCACTGCTCTGACACACCTCTCACTGCGCTAACACACCTCTCACTGCATTAACGCACCTCTCACTGTGCTAACACACCTCTCACTACGCTAACGCACATCTCACTGCATTAACACACCTCTCACTGCGCTAACACACCTCTCACTGCGCTAACACACCTCTCACTGCACTAACACACCTCTCACTGCATTAACACACCTCTCACTGCACTAACACGCCCCTCACTGCATTAACACACCTCTCACTACGCTAACACACCTCTCACTGCGCTAACACACCTCTCACTGCATTAACGCACCTCTCACTGCATTAACACACCTCTCACTGTGCTAACACACCTCTCACTGCACTGACACACCCCTCACTGCATTAACACACCTTTCACGGTGCAAACACACCCCTCACTGCATTAACACATCGTTCACTGTGCTAACACACCCCTCACTGCATTAACACACCTCTCACTGCGCTAACATAACTCTCACTACGCTAACGCACCTCTCACTGCATTAACGCACCTCTCACTGCACTGACACTCCCCTTACTGCATTAACACACCTCTCACTGCGCTAACACACCCCTCACTGTGCTAACACACCCCTCACTGCATTAACACACCTTTCACTGTGCTAACACACCCCTCACTGCATTAACACAACTCTCACTGCGCTAACACACCCCTCACTGCAGTAACAAACATCTCACTGCGCTAACACACCTCTTACTACGCTAACGCACATCTCACTGCATTAACGCACCTCTCACTGCATTAACACACCTCTCACTGCGCTAACACACCTCTCACTGCACTAACACACCTCTCACTGCATTAACGCACCTCTCACTGCGCTAACACACCTCTCACTGCACTAACACACCTCTCACTGCATTAACGCACCTCTCACTGCGCTAACACACCTCTCACTGCACTAACACACCCCTCACTGCACTAACACGCCTCTCACTGCATTAACACACCTCTCACTACACTAACACACCCCTCACTGCAGTAACAAACATCTCACAGTGCTAACACACCCCTCACTGCGCTAACACACCCCTCACTGCATTAACACACCTTTCACTGTGCGAACACACCCCTCACTGCATTAACACACCTCTCACTGCGCTAACACACCCCTCACTGCAGTAACAAACATCTCACTGCGCTAACACACCTCTTACTACGCTAACGCACATCTCACTGCATTAACACGCCTCTCACTGCATTAACACACCCCTCACTGCGCTAACACACCCCTCACTGCATTAACACACCTCTCACTGTGCTAACACACCTCTCACTGCATTAACACACCTCTCACTGTGCTAACACACCACTCACTGCAGTAACAAACATCTCACAGTGCTAACACACCCCTCACTGCGCTAATACACCCCTCACTGTGCTAACACACCTCTCACTGCACTAACACACCCCTCACTGCACTAACACACCTCTCACTGCACGAACACACCTCTCACTGCATTAACACACCTCTCACTGTGCTAACACACCTCTCACTGCATTAACACACCTCTCACTGCACTAACACACCCCTCACTGCATTAACACACCTCTCTGCGCTAACACGCCCCTCACTGCATTAACACACCGCTCACTGCGCTAACACACCCCTCACTGCATTAACACACCTTTCACTGCGCTAACACACCCCTCACTGCATTAACACACCTCTCACTTCGCTAACACACCTCTCACTGCGCTAACACATCTCTCACTGTGCTAACACACCTCTCACTGCATTAACACACCTCTCACTGCACTAACACACCTCTCACTGCACTAATACACCTCTCACTGCACTAACACGCCTCTCACTGCATTAACACACCTCTCACTGCATTAACACACCTCTCACTGCACTAACACACCTCTCACTGCCTTAACACACCTCTCACTGCACTAACACACCTCTCACTGCACTAACACACCTCTCACTGCACTAACACGCCTCTCACTGCATTAACACACCTCTCACTGCATTAACACACCTCTCACTGCACTAACACACCTCTCACTGCACTAATACACCTCTCACTGCACTAACACGCCTCTCACTGCATTAACACACCCCTCACTGCACTAACACGCCTCTCACTGCATCAACACACCTCTCACTGCGCTAACACACCCCTCACTGCACTAACACACCTCTCACTGCACTAACACACCTCTCACTGCACTAACACACCTCTCACTGCACTAACACACCCATCACTGCACTAACACACCCCTCACTGCACTAACACACCTCTCACTGCACTAACACACCTCTCACTGCACTAACACACCTCTCACTGCCCCCACGGTGGGGGCGAGGGGATGTGCACCGACTGAGCCCATTGTCGTCCAGTCGGACCCGTGCCTTAGCGCCTGCCCCATTCACTGCACTAACACACCTCTCACTGCACTAACACACCTCTCACTGCACTAACACGCCTCTCACTGCGCTGACACACCTCTCACTGCGCTAACACACCTCTCACTGCGCAAACACACCTCTCACTGCATTAACGCACCTCTTACTGCTCTGACACACCTCTCACTGCGCTAACACACCTCTCACTGCGCTAACACACCTCTCACTGCGCTAACACACCTCTCACTGCACTAACACGCCTCTCACTGCGCTAACACACCTCTCACTGCGCTAACACACCTCTCACTGCGCTAACACACCTCTCACTGCGCTAACACACCTCTCACTGCACTAACACGCCTCTCACTGCGCTAACACACCTCTCACTGCATGAACACACCTCTCACTGCACTAACACACCCCTCACTGCATTAACACACCTCTCACTGTGCTAACACACCTCTCACTGCATTAACACACCTCTCACTGCACTAACACACCTCTCACTGCACTAACACACCTCTCACTGCGCTAACACACCGCTCACTGCATTAACACACCTCTCACTGCGCTAATACACCCCTCACTGCATTAACACACCTCTCACTGCGCTAACACACCTCTCACTGCACTAACACACGCCTAACTGCATTAACACACCTCTCACTGTGCTAACACACATCTCACTGCACTAACACACCTCTCACTGCGCTATCACACCTCTCACTGCACTAACACACCTCCCACTGCACTAACACACCTCTCACTGCACTAACACGCCTCTCACTGCGCTAACACACCTCTCACTGCGCTAACACACCTCTCACTGCATTAACGCACCTCTCACTGCATTAACACACCTCTCACTGTGCTAACACACCTCTCACTGCACTGACACACCCCTCACTGCATTAACACACCTTTCACGGTGCAAACACACCCCTCACTGCATTAACACATCGTTCACTGTGCTAACACACCCCTCACTGCATTAACACACCTCTCACTGCGCTAACATAACTCTCACTACGCTAACGCACCTCTCACTGCATTAACGCACCTCTCACTGCACTGACACTCCCCTTACTGCATTAACACACCTCTCACTGCGCTAACACACCCCTCACTGCGCTAACACACCCCTCACTGCATTAACACACCTTTCACTGTGCTAACACACCCCTCACTGCATTAACACAACTCTCACTGCGCTAACACACCCCTCACTGCAGTAACAAACATCTCACTGCGCTAACACACCTCTTACTACGCTAACGCACATCTCACTGCATTAACGCACCTCTCACTGCATTAACACACCTCTCACTGCGCTAACACACCTCTCACTGCACTAACACACCTCTCACTGCATTAACGCACCTCTCACTGCGCTAACACACCTCTCACTGCACTAACACACCTCTCACTGCATTAACGCACCTCTCACTGCGCTAACACACCTCTCACTGCACTAACACACCCCTCACTGCACTAACACGCCTCTCACTGCATTAACACACCTCTCACTGCACGAACACGCCTCTCACTGCATTAACACACCTCTCACTACACTAACACACCCCTCACTGCAGTAACAAACATCTCACAGTGCTAACACACCCCTCACTGCGCTAACACACCCCTCACTGCATTAACACACCTTTCACTGTGCGAACACACCCCTCACTGCATTAACACACCTCTCACTGCGCTAACACACCCCTCACTGCAGTAACAAACATCTCACTGCGCTAACACACCTCTTACTACGCTAACGCACATCTCACTGCATTAACACGCCTCTCACTGCGCTAACACACCCCTCACTGCGCTAACACACCCCTCACTGCATTAACACACCTCTCACTGCACTAACACACCTCTCACTGCGCTAACACACCGCTCACTGCATTAACACACCTCTCACTGCGCTAATACACCCCTCACTGCATTAACACACCTCTCACTGCGCTAACACACCTCTCACTGCACTAACACACGCCTAACTGCATTAACACACCTCTCACTGTGCTAACACACATCTCACTGCACTAACACACCTCTCACTGCGCTATCACACCTCTCACTGCACTAACACACCTCCCACTGCACTAACACACCTCTCACTGCACTAACACGCCTCTCACTGCGCTAACACACCTCTCACTGCGCTAACACACCTCTCACTGCATTAACGCACCTCTCACTGCATTAACACACCTCTCACTGTGCTAACACACCTCTCACTGCACTGACACACCCCTCACTGCATTAACACACCTTTCACGGTGCAAACACACCCCTCACTGCATTAACACATCGTTCACTGTGCTAACACACCCCTCACTGCATTAACACACCTCTCACTGCGCTAACATAACTCTCACTACGCTAACGCACCTCTCACTGCATTAACGCACCTCTCACTGCACTGACACTCCCCTTACTGCATTAACACACCTCTCACTGCGCTAACACACCCCTCACTGCGCTAACACACCCCTCACTGCATTAACACACCTTTCACTGTGCTAACACACCCCTCACTGCATTAACACAACTCTCACTGCGCTAACACACCCCTCACTGCAGTAACAAACATCCCTCTGCGCTAACACACCTCTTACTACGCTAACGCACATCTCACTGCATTAACGCACCTCTCACTGCATTAACACACCTCTCACTGCGCTAACACACCTCTCACTGCACTAACACACCTCTCACTGCATTAACGCACCTCTCACTGCGCTAACACACCTCTCACTGCACTAACACACCTCTCACTGCATTAACGCACCTCTCACTGCGCTAACACACCTCTCACTGCACTAACACACCCCTCACTGCACTAACACGCCTCTCACTGCATTAACACACCTCTCACTGCACGAACACGCCTCTCACTGCATTAACACACCTCTCACTACACTAACACACCCCTCACTGCAGTAACAAACATCTCACAGTGCTAACACACCCCTCACTGCGCTAACACACCCCTCACTGCATTAACACACCTTTCACTGTGCGAACACACCCCTCACTGCATTAACACACCTCTCACTGCGCTAACACACCCCTCACTGCAGTAACAAACATCTCACTGCGCTAACACACCTCTTACTACGCTAACGCACATCTCACTGCATTAACACGCCTCTCACTGCATTAACACACCCCTCACTGCGCTAACACACCCCTCACTGCATTAACACACCTCTCACTGTGCTAACACACCTCTCACTGCATTAACACACCTCTCACTGTGCTAACACACCACTCACTGCAGTAACAAACATCTCACAGTGCTAACACACCCCTCACTGCGCTAATACACCCCTCACTGTGCTAACACACCTCTCACTGCACTAACACACCCCTCACTGCACTAACACACCTCTCACTGCACGAACACACCTCTCACTGCATTAACACACCTCTCACTGTGCTAACACACCTCTCACTGCATTAACACACCTCTCACTGCACTAACACACCCCTCACTGCATTAACACACCTCTCTGCGCTAACACGCCCCTCACTGCATTAACACACCGCTCACTGCGCTAACACACCCCTCACTGCATTAACACACCTTTCACTGCGCTAACACACCCCTCACTGCATTAACACACCTCTCACTTCGCTAACACACCTCTCACTGCGCTAACACATCTCTCACTGTGCTAACACACCTCTCACTGCATTAACACACCTCTCACTGCACTAACACACCTCTCACTGCACTAATACACCTCTCACTGCACTAACACGCCTCTCACTGCATTAACACACCTCTCACTGCATTAACACACCTCTCACTGCACTAACACACCTCTCACTGCCTTAACACACCTCTCACTGCACTAACACACCTCTCACTGCACTAACACACCTCTCACTGCACTAACACGCCTCTCACTGCATTAACACACCTCTCACTGCATTAACACACCTCTCACTGCAATAACACACCTCTCACTGCACTAATACACCTCTCACTGCACTAACACGCCTCTCACTGCATTAACACACCCCTCACTGCACTAACACGCCTCTCACTGCATCAACACACCTCTCACTGCGCTAACACACCCCTCACTGCACTAACACACCTCTCACTGCACTAACACACCTCTCACTGCATTAACACACCTCTCACTGCACTAACACGCCTCTCACTGCATTAACACACCTCTCAATGCGCTAACACACCCCTCACTGCATTAACACACCTCTCACTGCGCTAACACACCCCTCACTGCAGTAACAAACATCTCACTGCGCTAACACACCTCTTACTACGCTAACGCACATCTCACTGCATTAACACGCCTTTCACTGCATTAACACACCGCTCACTGCGCTAACACACCTCCCACTGCACTAACACGCCTCTCACTGCATTAACACACCTCTCACTGCATTAACACACCCCTCACTGCACTAACACGCCTCTCACTGCATCAACACACCTCTCACTGCGCTAACACACCCCTCACTGCACTAACACACCTCTCACTGCACTAACACACCTCTCACTGCACTAACACACCTCTGACTGCACTAACACACCCCTCACTGCACTAACACACCCCTCACAGAACTAACACACCTCTCACTGCACTAACACACCTCTCACTGCACTAACACACCTCTCACTGCCCCCACGGTGGGGGCGAGGGGATGTGCACCGACTGAGCCCATTGTCGTCCAGTCGGACCCGTGCCTTAGCGCCTGCCCCATTCACTGCACTAACACACCTCTCACTGCACTAACACACCTCTCACTGCACTAACACGCCTCTCACTGCGCTGACACACCTCTCACTGCGCTAACACACCTCTCACTGCGCAAACACACCTCTCACTGCATTAACGCACCTCTTACTGCTCTGACACACCTCTCACTGCGCTAATACACCTCTCACTGCGCTAACACACCTCTCACTGCGCTAACACACCTCTCACTGCACTAACACGCCTCTCACTGCGCTAACACACCTCTCACTGCGCTAACACACCTCTCACTGCGCTAACACACCTCTCACTGCGCTAACACACCTCTCACTGCACTAACACGCCTCTCACTGCGCTAACACACCTCTCACTGCATGAACACACCTCTCACTGCACTAACACACCCCTCACTGCATTAACACACCTCTCACTGTGCTAACACACCTCTCACTGCATTAACACACCTCTCACTGCACTAACACACCTCTCACTGCACTAACACACCTCTCACTGCGCTAACACACCGCTCACTGCATTAACACACCTCTCACTGCGCTAATACACCCCTCACTGCATTAACACACCTCTCACTGCGCTAACACACCTCTCACTGCACTAACACACGCCTAACTGCATTAACACACCTCTCACTGTGCTAACACACATCTCACTGCACTAACACACCTCTCACTGCGCTATCACACCTCTCACTGCACTAACACACCTCCCACTGCACTAACACACCTCTCACTGCGCTAACACACCTGTCACTGCTCTAACGCACATCTCACTGCATTAACACACCTCTCACTGCATTAACACACCTCTCACTGCATTAACACACCTCTCACTGCGCTAACACACCTCTCACTGTACTAACACGCCTCTCACTGCATTAACACACCTCTCAATGCACTAATACACCTCTCACTGCATTAACACACCTCTCACTGCACTAACACACCTCTCACTGCACTAACACACCTCTCACTGCATTAACACACCCCTCACTGCGCTAACACACCTCTCACTGCATTAACACACGTCTCACTGCGCTAACACACCTCTCACTGCATTAACACACCCCTCACTGCATTAACACACCTCTCTGCGCTAACACGCCCCTCACTGCATTAACACACCTCTCACTACGCTTAAGCACATCTCATTGCATTAACACAACTCTCACTGCGCTAACACACCTCTCACTGTGCTAACACACCTCTCACTGTGCTAACACACCTCTCACTGCGCTAACACACCTCTCACTGCGCTAACGCACCTCTCACTGCACTAACACGCCTCTCACTGCATTAACACACCTCTCACTGCGCTAACACACCTCTCACTGCGCTAACACACCTCTAACTGCGCTAACACACCTCTCACTGCATTAACACACCTCTCACTGTGCTAACACACCTCTCACTGCGCTAACACACCTCTCACTGCATTAACGCAGCTCTCACTGCGCTAACACACCTCTCACTGCACTAACACGCCTCTCACTGCATTAACACACCTCTCACTGCATTAACACACCTCTCACTGTGCTAACACACCTCTCACTGTGCTAACACACGTCTCACTGCGCTATCACACGTCTCACTGCATTAACACACCTCTCACTGTGCTAACACACCCCTCACTGCATTAACACAACTCTCACTGCGCTAACACGCCCCTCACTGCACTAACACACCTCTCACTGCATTAACACGTCTCATTGCGCTTACACACGTCTCACTGCATTAACACACCCCTCATTGTGCTAACACACCCCTCACTGCATTAACACACCTCTCACTGCGCTCACACACCCCTCACTGCAGGAACAAACATCTCACTGCGCTAACACACCTCTTACTACGCTAACGCACATCTCACTGCATTAACACGCCTCTCACTGCATTAACACACCGCTCACTGCGCTAACACACCCCTCACTGCATTAACACACCCCTCATTGTGCTAACACACCCCTCACTGCATTAACACACCTCTCACTGCGCTATCACACCTCTCACTGCACTAACACACCTCCCACTGCACTAACACACCTCTCACTGCACTAACACGCCTCTCACTGCGCTAACACACCTCTCACTGCGCTAACACACCTCTCACTGCATTAACGCACCTCTCACTGCATTAACACACCTCTCACTGTGCTAACACACCTCTCACTGCACTGACACACCCCTCACTGCATTAACACACCTTTCACGGTGCAAACACACCCCTCACTGCATTAACACATCGTTCACTGTGCTAACACACCCCTCACTGCATTAACACACCTCTCACTGCGCTAACATAACTCTCACTACGCTAACGCACCTCTCACTGCATTAACGCACCTCTCACTGCACTGACACTCCCCTTACTGCATTAACACACCTCTCACTGCGCTAACACACCCCTCACTGCGCTAACACACCCCTCACTGCATTAACACACCTTTCACTGTGCTAACACACCCCTCACTGCATTAACACAACTCTCACTGCGCTAACACACCCCTCACTGCAGTAACAAACATCCCTCTGCGCTAACACACCTCTTACTACGCTAACGCACATCTCACTGCATTAACGCACCTCTCACTGCATTAACACACCTCTCACTGCGCTAACACACCTCTCACTGCACTAACACACCTCTCACTGCATTAACGCACCTCTCACTGCGCTAACACACCTCTCACTGCACTAACACACCTCTCACTGCATTAACGCACCTCTCACTGCGCTAACACACCTCTCACTGCACTAACACACCCCTCACTGCACTAACACGCCTCTCACTGCATTAACACACCTCTCACTGCACGAACACGCCTCTCACTGCATTAACACACCTCTCACTACACTAACACACCCCTCACTGCAGTAACAAACATCTCACAGTGCTAACACACCCCTCACTGCGCTAACACACCCCTCACTGCATTAACACACCTTTCACTGTGCGAACACACCCCTCACTGCATTAACACACCTCTCACTGCGCTAACACACCCCTCACTGCAGTAACAAACATCTCACTGCGCTAACACACCTCTTACTACGCTAACGCACATCTCACTGCATTAACACGCCTCTCACTGCATTAACACACCCCTCACTGCGCTAACACACCCCTCACTGCATTAACACACCTCTCACTGTGCTAACACACCTCTCACTGCATTAACACACCTCTCACTGTGCTAACACACCACTCACTGCAGTAACAAACATCTCACAGTGCTAACACACCCCTCACTGCGCTAATACACCCCTCACTGTGCTAACACACCTCTCACTGCACTAACACACCCCTCACTGCACTAACACACCTCTCACTGCACGAACACACCTCTCACTGCATTAACACACCTCTCACTGTGCTAACACACCTCTCACTGCATTAACACACCTCTCACTGCACTAACACACCCCTCACTGCATTAACACACCTCTCTGCGCTAACACGCCCCTCACTGCATTAACACACCGCTCACTGCGCTAACACACCCCTCACTGCATTAACACACCTTTCACTGCGCTAACACACCCCTCACTGCATTAACACACCTCTCACTTCGCTAACACACCTCTCACTGCGCTAACACATCTCTCACTGTGCTAACACACCTCTCACTGCATTAACACACCTCTCACTGCACTAACACACCTCTCACTGCACTAATACACCTCTCACTGCACTAACACGCCTCTCACTGCATTAACACACCTCTCACTGCATTAACACACCTCTCACTGCACTAACACACCTCTCACTGCCTTAACACACCTCTCACTGCACTAACACACCTCTCACTGCACTAACACACCTCTCACTGCACTAACACGCCTCTCACTGCATTAACACACCTCTCACTGCATTAACACACCTCTCACTGCAATAACACACCTCTCACTGCACTAATACACCTCTCACTGCACTAACACGCCTCTCACTGCATTAACACACCCCTCACTGCACTAACACGCCTCTCACTGCATCAACACACCTCTCACTGCGCTAACACACCCCTCACTGCACTAACACACCTCTCACTGCACTAACACACCTCTCACTGCATTAACACACCTCTCACTGCACTAACACGCCTCTCACTGCATTAACACACCTCTCAATGCGCTAACACACCCCTCACTGCATTAACACACCTCTCACTGCGCTAACACACCCCTCACTGCAGTAACAAACATCTCACTGCGCTAACACACCTCTTACTACGCTAACGCACATCTCACTGCATTAACACGCCTTTCACTGCATTAACACACCGCTCACTGCGCTAACACACCTCCCACTGCACTAACACGCCTCTCACTGCATTAACACACCTCTCACTGCATTAACACACCCCTCACTGCACTAACACGCCTCTCACTGCATCAACACACCTCTCACTGCGCTAACACACCCCTCACTGCACTAACACACCTCTCACTGCACTAACACACCTCTCACTGCACTAACACACCTCTGACTGCACTAACACACCCCTCACTGCACTAACACACCCCTCACAGAACTAACACACCTCTCACTGCACTAACACACCTCTCACTGCACTAACACACCTCTCACTGCCCCCACGGTGGGGGCGAGGGGATGTGCACCGACTGAGCCCATTGTCGTCCAGTCGGACCCGTGCCTTAGCGCCTGCCCCATTCACTGCACTAACACACCTCTCACTGCACTAACACACCTCTCACTGCACTAACACGCCTCTCACTGCGCTGACACACCTCTCACTGCGCTAACACACCTCTCACTGCGCAAACACACCTCTCACTGCATTAACGCACCTCTTACTGCTCTGACACACCTCTCACTGCGCTAATACACCTCTCACTGCGCTAACACACCTCTCACTGCGCTAACACACCTCTCACTGCACTAACACGCCTCTCACTGCGCTAACACACCTCTCACTGCGCTAACACACCTCTCACTGCGCTAACACACCTCTCACTGCACTAACACGCCTCTCACTGCGCTAACACACCTCTCACTGCATGAACACACCTCTCACTGCACTAACACACCCCTCACTGCATTAACACACCTCTCACTGTGCTAACACACCTCTCACTGCATTAACACACCTCTCACTGCACTAACACACCTCTCACTGCACTAACACACCTCTCACTGCGCTAACACACCGCTCACTGCATTAACACACCTCTCACTGCGCTAATACACCCCTCACTGCATTAACACACCTCTCACTGCGCTAACACACCTCTCACTGCACTAACACACGCCTAACTGCATTAACACACCTCTCACTGTGCTAACACACATCTCACTGCACTAACACACCTCTCACTGCGCTATCACACCTCTCACTGCACTAACACACCTCCCACTGCACTAACACACCTCTCACTGCGCTAACACACCTGTCACTGCTCTAACGCACATCTCACTGCATTAACACACCTCTCACTGCATTAACACACCTCTCACTGCATTAACACACCTCTCACTGCGCTAACACACCTCTCACTGTACTAACACGCCTCTCACTGCATTAACACACCTCTCAATGCACTAATACACCTCTCACTGCATTAACACACCTCTCACTGCACTAACACACCTCTCACTGCACTAACACACCTCTCACTGCATTAACACACCCCTCACTGCGCTAACACACCTCTCACTGCATTAACACACGTCTCACTGCGCTAACACACCTCTCACTGCATTAACACACCCCTCACTGCATTAACACACCTCTCTGCGCTAACACGCCCCTCACTGCATTAACACACCTCTCACTACGCTTAAGCACATCTCATTGCATTAACACAACTCTCACTGCGCTAACACACCTCTCACTGTGCTAACACACCTCTCACTGTGCTAACACACCTCTCACTGCGCTAACACACCTCTCACTGCGCTAACGCACCTCTCACTGCACTAACACGCCTCTCACTGCATTAACACACCTCTCACTGCGCTAACACACCTCTCACTGCGCTAACACACCTCTAACTGCGCTAACACACCTCTCACTGCATTAACACACCTCTCACTGTGCTAACACACCTCTCACTGCGCTAACACACCTCTCACTGCATTAACGCAGCTCTCACTGCGCTAACACACCTCTCACTGCACTAACACGCCTCTCACTGCATTAACACACCTCTCACTGCATTAACACACCTCTCACTGTGCTAACACACCTCTCACTGTGCTAACACACGTCTCACTGCGCTATCACACGTCTCACTGCATTAACACACCTCTCACTGTGCTAACACACCCCTCACTGCATTAACACAACTCTCACTGCGCTAACACGCCCCTCACTGCACTAACACACCTCTCACTGCATTAACACGTCTCATTGCGCTTACACACGTCTCACTGCATTAACACACCCCTCATTGTGCTAACACACCCCTCACTGCATTAACACACCTCTCACTGCGCTCACACACCCCTCACTGCAGGAACAAACATCTCACTGCGCTAACACACCTCTTACTACGCTAACGCACATCTCACTGCATTAACACGCCTCTCACTGCATTAACACACCGCTCACTGCGCTAACACACCCCTCACTGCATTAACACACCCCTCATTGTGCTAACACACCCCTCACTGCATTAACACACCTCTCACTGCGCTCACACACCCCTCACTGCAGTAACAAACATCTCACTGCGCTAACACACCTCTTACTACGCTAACGCACATCTCACTGCATTAACACGCCTCTCACTGCATTAACACACCGCTCACTGTGCTAACACACCCCTCACTGCATTAACACACCTCTCACTGTGCTAACACACCCCTCACTGCATTAACACACCTTTCACTGTGCTAACACACCCCTCACTGCATTAACACACCTCTCGCTGCATTAACGCACCTCTCACTGCGCTAACACACCTCTCACTGCACTAACACGCCTCTCACTGCATTAACACACCTCTCACTGCATTAACACACCTCTCACTGTGCTAACACACCTCTCACTGTGCTAACACACGTCTCACTGCGCTATCACACGTCTCACTGCATTAACACACCTCTCACTGCGCTAACACACCCCTCACTGCACTAACACACCTCTCACTGCATTAACACATGTCTCACTGCGCTTACACACGTCTCACTGCATTAACACACCCCTCACTGTGCTAACACACCCCTCACTGCAATAACACACCTCTCACAGCAAAACACACCTCTCAATGCGCTAACACACCCCTCACTGGATTAACACACCCCTCACTGGATTAACACACCCCTCACTGTGCTAACACACCTCTCACTGCATTAACACACCCCTCACTGTGCTAACACACCCCTCACTGCATTAACACACCCCTCACTGTGCTAACACACCCCTCACTGCATTAACACACCCCTCACAGTGCTAACACACCCCTCACTGCATTAACATACCCCTCACTGTGCTAACACACCCCTCACTGCATTAACATACCCCTCACTGTGCTAACACACCCCTCACTGCATTAACATACCTCTCACTGTGCTAACACACCCCTCACTGCACTAACACACCTCTCACAGCAAAACACACCTCTCAATGCGCTAACACACCCCTCACTGCATTAACACACCCCTCACTGTGCTAACACACCCCTCACTGTGCTAACACACCCCTCACTGCATTAACACACTCCTCACTGCACTCACACACCTCTCACTGCGCTAACACATTCCTCACTGCATTAACACACCTCTCACTGCGCTATCACACTTCTCACTGCGTTAACACACCTCTCACTGCGCTAACACACCCCTCGTTGCATTAACACACCTCTCACAGCGCTAACACGCCTCTCACTGCATTAACACACCTCTCACTGTGCTAACACGCCTCTCACTGCATTAACACACCTCTCACTGCGCTAACACACCCCTCATTGCATTAACACACCTTTCACTGCGCTAACACGCCCCTCACTGCATTAACACACCTCTCACTGTGCTAACACACGTCTCACTGCATTAACACCGCTCTCACTGCGCTAACACACGTCTCACTGCATTAACAAACCTCTCACTGCGCTAATACGCCTCTCACTGCATTAACACACCTTTCACTGTGCTAACACACCCCTCACTGCATTAACACACCTCTCACTGTGCTAACACACCCCTCACTGCAATAACACACCTCTCACTGCGCTAACACACCTCTCACTGCGCTAACACACCTCTCACTGCGCTAACACACCTCTCACTGCGCTAACACACCTCTCACTGCGCTAACACACCTCTCACTGCATTAACGCACCTCTCACTGCTCTGAAACACCTCTCACTGCGCTAACACACCTCTCACTGCATTAACGCACCTCTCACTGTGCTAACACACCTATCACCACGCTAACTCACATCTCACTGCATTAACACACCTCTCACTGTGCTAACACACCTCTCACTGCACTAACACACCTCTCACTGCGCTAACACACCTCCCACTGCGCTAACACACCTCTCACTGCATTAACGCACCTCTCACTGCTCTGACACACCTCTCACTGCGCTAACACACCTCTCACTGTATTAACGCACCTCTCACTGTGCTAACACACCTCTCACTACGCTAACGCACATCTCACTGCATTAACACACCTCTCACTGCGCTAACACACCTCTCACTGCACTAACACACCTCTCACTGCGCTAACACACCTCTCACTGCACTAACACACCTCTCACTGCGCTAATGCACATCTCACTGCATTAACGCACCTCTCACTGCATTGACACACGTCTCACTGCATTAACGCACCTCTCACTGCTCTGACACACCTCTCACTGCACTAACACACCTCTCACTGCACTAACACACCTCTCACTGCATTTACACACCTTTCACTGTGTTAACACACCTCTCACTGCATTAACACACCTCTCACTGCACTAACACACCTCTCACTGCATTTACACACCTTTCACTGTGCTAACACACCTCTCACTGCATTAACACACCTCTCACTGCACTAACACACCTCTCACTGCATTAACACACCTCTCACTGCGCTAACACACCTCTCACTGCGCTAACACACCTCTCACTGCATTAACGCACCTCTCACTGCGCTAACACACCTCTCACTGCACTAACACGCCTCTCACTGCATTAACATACCTCTCACTGCGCTAACACACCTCTCACTGCATTAACGCACCTCTCACTGCGCTAACACACCTCTCACTGCACTAACACGCCCCTCACTGCATTAACATACCTCTCACTGCGCTAACACACCTCTCACTGCGCTAACACACCTCTCACTGCATTAACGCACCTCTCACTGCGCTAACACACCTCTCACTGCACTAACACGCCTCTCACTGCATTAACACACCTCTCACTGCGCTAACACACCTCTCACTGCGCTAACACACCTCTCACTGCATTAACGCACCTCTCACTGCGCTAACACACCTCTCACTGCGCTAACACACCTCTCACTGCATTAACATACCTCTCACTGCGCTAACACACCTCTCACTGCGCTAACACACCTCTCACTGCATTAACGCACCTCTCACTGCGCTAACACACCTCTCACTGCACTAACACGCCTCTCACTGCATTAACACACCTCTCACTGCATTAACACACCTCTCACTGTGCTAACACACCTCTCACTGTGCTAACACACGTCTCACTGCGCTATCACACGTCTCACTGCATTAACACACCTCTCACTGTGCTAACACACCCCTCACTGCATTAACACAACTCTCACTGCACTAACACACCTCTCACTGCATTAACACATGTCTCACTGCGCTTACACACGTCTCACTGCATTAACACACCCCTCACTGTGCTAACACACCCCTCACTGCAATAACACACCTCTCACAGCAAAACACACCTCTCAATGCGCTAACACACCCCTCACTGGATTAACACACCCCTCACTGGATTAACACACCCCTCACTGTGCTAACACACCCCTCACTGCATTAACACACCCCTCACTGTGCTAACACACCCCTCACTGCATTAACACACCCCTCACAGCAAAACATACCTCTCAATGCGCTAACACACCACTCACTGCATTAACACACCCCTCACTGTGCTAACACACCCCTCACTGCACTAACACACCTCTCACATCAAAACACACCTCTCAATGCGCTAACACACCCCTCACTGCATTAACACACTCCTCACTGCACTAACACACCTCTCACTGCGCTAACACATTCCTCACTGCATTAACACACCTCTCACTGCGCTATCGCACTTCTCACTGCATTAACACACCTCTCACTGCGCTAACACACCTCTCACTGCACTAACACACCCCTCACTGCATTAACACACCTCTCACTGCGCTAACACACCTCTCACTGCATTAACCCACCCCTCACTGCGCTAACACACCTCTCACTGCATTAACACACCCCTCACTGCATTAACACACCCCTCACGGCGCTAACACACCTCTCACTGCGCTAACACACCTCTCACTGTGCTAACACACCTCTCACTGCATTAACGCACCTCTCACTGCGCTAACGCACCTCTCACTGCACTAACACGCCTCTCACTGCATTAACACACCTCTCACTGCGCTAACACACCTCTCACTGCGCTAACACACCTCTCACTGCGCTAACACACCTCTCACTGTGCTAACACACCTCTCACTGTGCTAACACACCCCTCACTGCATTAACACACCTCTCACTGCGCTAACACACCTCTCACTGCGCTAACACACCTCTCACTGCATTAACGCACCTCTCACTGCGCTAACACACCTCTCACTGCACTAACACGCCTCTCACTGCATTAACACACCTCTCACTGCATTAACACACCTCTCACTGTGCTAACACACATCTCACTGTGCTAACACACGTCTCACTGCGCTATCACACGTCTCACTGCATTAACACACCTCTCACTGTGCTAACACACCCCTCACTGCATTAACACAACTCTCACTGCGCTAACAGGCCCCTCACTGCACTAACACACCTCTCACTGCGCTAACACACCCCTCACTGCACTAACACACCTCTCACTGCATTAACACATGTCTCACTGCGCTTACACACGTCTCACTGCATTAACACACCCCTCACTGTGCTAACACACCCCTCACTGCAATAACACACCTCTCACAGCAAAACACACCTCTCAATGCGCTAACACACCCCTCACTGGATTAACACACCCCTCACTGGATTAACACACCCCTCACTGTGCTAACACACCTCTCACTGCATTAACACACCCCTCACTGTGCTAACACACCTCTCACTGCATTAACACACCCCTCACTGCGCTAACACACCCCTCACTGCATTAACATACCCCTCACAGTGCTAACACACCCCTCACTGCATTAACATACCCCTCACTGTGCTAACACACCCCTCACTGCATTAACATACCCCTCACTGTGCTAACACACCCCTCACTGCATTAACACACCTCTCACAGCAAAACACACCTCTCAATGCGCTAACACACCCCTCACTGCATTAACACACCCCTCACTGTGCTAACACACCCCTCACTGTGCTAACACACCCCTCACTGTGCTAACACACCCCTCACTGCATTAACACACTCCTCACTGCACTCAAACACCTCTCACTGCGCTAACACATTCCTCACTGCATTAACACACCTCTCACTGCGCTATCACACTTCTCACTGCGTTAACACACCTCTCACTGTGCTAACACGCCTCTCACTGCATTAACACACCTCTCACTGCGCTAACACACCCCTCATTGCATTAACACACCTTTCACTGCGCTAACACGCCCCTCACTGCATTAACACACCTCTCACTGTGCTAACACACGTCTCACTGCATTAACACCGCTCTCACTGCGCTAACACACGTCTCACTGCATTAACAAACCTCTCACTGCGCTAATACACCTCTCACTGCATTAACACACCTTTCACTGTGCTAACACACCCCTCACTGCATTAACACACCTCTCACTGTGCTAACACACCCCTCACTGCAATAACACACCTCTCACTGCGCTAACACACCTCTCACTGCACTAACACACCTCTCACTGCGCTAACACACCTCTCACTGCGCTAACACACCTCTCACTGCATTAACGCACCTCTCACTGCTCTGAAACACCTCTCACTGCGCTAACACACCTCTCACTGCATTAACGCACCTCTCACTGTGCTAACACACCTATCACCACGCTAACTCACATCTCACTGCATTAACACACCTCTCACTGTGCTAACACACCTCTCACTGCACTAACACACCTCTCACTGCGCTAACACACCTCCCACTGCGCTAACACACCTCTCACTGCATTAACGCACCTCTCACTGCTCTGACACACCTCTCACTGCGCTAACACACCTCTCACTGTATTAACGCACCTCTCACTGTGCTAACACACCTCTCACTACGCTAACGCACATCTCACTGCATTAACACACCTCTCACTGCGCTAACACACCTCTCACTGCACTAACACACCTCTCACTGCGCTAACACACCTCTCACTGCACTAACACACCTCTCACTGCGCTAATGCACCTCTCACTGCATTAACGCACCTCTCACTGCATTGACACACGTCTCACTGCATTAACGCACCTCTCACTGCTCTGACACACCTCTCACTGCACTAACACACCTCTCACTGCACTAACACACCTCTCACTGCATTTACACACCTTTCACTGTGTTAACACACCTCTCACTGCATTAACACACCTCTCACTGCACTAACACACCTCTCACTGCATTTACACACCTTTCACTGTGCTAACACACCTCTCACTGCATTAACACACCTCTCACTGCACTAACACACCTCTCACTGCATTAACACACCTCTCACTGCACTAACACGCCCCTCACTGCATTAACATACCTCTCACTGCGCTAACACACCTCTCACTGCGCTAACACACCTCTCACTGCATTAACGCACCTCTCACTGCGCTAACACACCTCTCACTGCACTAACACGCCTCTCACTGCATTAACACACCTCTCACTGCGCTAACACACCTCTCACTGCGCTAACACACCTCTCACTGCATTAACGCACCTCTCACTGCGCTAACACACCTCTCACTGCGCTAACACACCTTTCACTGTGCTAACACACCCCTCACTGCATTAACACACCTTTCACTGTGCTAACACACCCCTCACTGCATTAACACATCTTTCACTGTGCTAACGCAACTCTCACTGCATTAACACACCTCTCACTGCGCTAACACACCCCTCACTACATTAACACGCCTCTCACTGCATTAACACACCTCTCACTGTGCGAACACACCTCTCACTGCGCTAACATACCTCTCACTACGCTAACGCACCTCTTACTGCATTAACGCACCTCTCACTGCGCTGACACCCCTCTTACTGCATTAACACACCTCTCACTGCACTAACACGCCTCTCACTGAATTAACACACCTCTCACTACACTAACACATCCCTCACTGCAGTAACAAACATCTCACAGTGCTAACACACCCCTCACTGCGCTAACACACCCCTCACTGCATTGACACACCTTTCACTGTGCTAACACACACCTCACTGCATTAACACACCTCTCACTGCGCTAACACACCCCTCACTGCAGTAACAAACATCTCACTGCGCTAACACACCTCTTACTACGCTAACGCACATCTCACTGCATTAACACGCCTCTCACTGCATTAACACACCGCTCACTGCGCTAACACACCTCTCACTGCATTAACACACCTCTCACTGTGCTAACACACCTCTCACTGCATTAACACACCTCTCACTGCACTAACACACCCCTCACTGCATTAACACACCTCTCACAGCAAAACACACCTCTCACTGCGCTAACACACCTCTCACTTCGCTAACACACCTCTCACTGCGCTAACACACCTCTCACTGCGCTAACACACCTCTAACTGCGCAAACACACCTCTCACTGCACTAACACACCTCTCACTGCGCTAACACGCCCCTCACTGCATTAACACACCTCTCACTATGCTAACACACGTCTCACTGCATTAACACACCTCTCACTGCACTAACACACCTCTCACTGCACTAACACACCTCTCACTGCGCTAAAACACCCCTCACTGCATGAACACACCTCTCACTGTGCTAACACACCGCTCACTGCATTAACACACCTCTCACTGCGCTAACACACCCCTCACTGCATTAACACACCTCTCACTGCGCTAACACACCTCTCACTACGCTTAAGCACCTCTCACTGCATTAACACACCTCTCACTGCGCTAACACACCTCTCACTGCACTAACACACCTCTCACTGTGCTAACACACCTCTCACTTCCCCACCACGCCTCTCACTGCATTAACACACCTCTCACTGCACTAATACACCTCTCACTGCACTAACACGCCTCTCACTGCATTAACACACCCCTCACTGCGCTAACACACCTCTCACTGCGCTAACACACCTCTCACTGCGCTAACACACCTCTCACTGTGCTAACACACATCTCACTGTGCTAACACACCTCTCACTGCACTAACACACCTCTCACTGCGCTAACACACCTCTCACTGCATTAACGCACCTCTCACTGCACTAACACGCCTCTCACTGCATTAACACACCTCTCACTGCATTAACACACTTCTCACTGTGCTAACACACCTCTCACTGTGCTAACACACCTCTCACTGCACTAACACACCTCTCATTGCGCTAACACACCTCTCACTGCATTAACGCACCTCTCACTGCACTAACACGCCTCTCACTGCATTAACACACCTCTCACTGCATTAACACACGTCTCACTGCGCGAACACACGTCTCACTGCATTAACACACGTCTCACTGCATTAACACACCCCTCACTGTGCTAACACACCCCTCACTGCAATAACACACCTCTCACAGCAAAACACACCTCTAAATGCGCTAACATACCCCTCACTGGATTAACACACCCCTCACTGGATTAACACACCCCTCACTGTCCTAACACACCCCTCACTGCATTAACACACCCCTCACTGTGCTAACACACCCCTCACTGCACTAACACACCTCTCACAGCAAAACACACCTCTCAATGCGCTAACACACCCCTCACTGCATTAACACACCCCTCACTGCACTAACACACCTCTCACTGCGCTAACACACCTCTCACTGCGCTAACACACCTCTCACTGCGCTAACACACCTCTCACTGCATTAACACACCTCTCACTGCGCTAACACACCTCTCACTGCGCTAACACACCTCTCACTATGCTAACACATCCCTCACTGCATTAACACACCCCTCACTGCGCTAACACACCTCTCACTGCGCAAACACACCTCTCACTGCATTAACACACCTCTCACTGCGCTAACACACCTCTCACTGCGCTAACACACCTCTCACTATGCTAACACATCCCTCACTGCATTAACACACCCCTCACTGCGCTAACACACCTCTCACTGCGCTAACACACCTCTCACTGCGCTAACACACCTCTCACTATGCTAACACATGTCTCACTGCATTAACGCACCTCTCACTGCACTAACACACCTCTCACTGCGCTAACACACCTCTCACTGCGCTAACACACCTCTCACTATGCTAACACATGTCTCACTGCATTAACGCACCTCTCACTGCGCTAACACACCTCTCACTGCGCTAACACACCTCTCAGTATGCTAACACACGTCTCACTGCATTAACGCACCTCTCACTGCACTAACACACCTCTCACTGCACTGACACACCTCTCACTGTGCTAACACACCTCTCACTGCCCCACCACGCCTCTCACTGCATTAACACACCTCTCACTGCACTAATACACCTCTCACTGCACTAACACACCTCTCACTGCGCTAACACGCCCCTCACTGCATTAACACACCTCTCACTATGCTAACACACGTCTCACTGCATTAACACACCTCTCACTGCGCTAACACGCCCCTCACTGCATTAACACACCTCTCACTGCGCTAACACATGTCTCACTGCATTAACACACCTCTCACTGCGCTAACACACCTCTCACTGTGCTAACACACCTCTCACTGCGCTAACACGCCCCTCAGTGCATTACCACACCTCTCACTATGCTAACACACGTCTCACTGCATTAACACACCTCTCACTGCGCTAACACGCCCCTCACTGCATTAACACACCTCTCACTGCGCTAACACATGTCTCACTGCATTAACACACCTCTCACTGCACTAATACACCTCTCACTGCACTAACACACCTCTCACTGCGCTAACACACGTCTCACTGCATTAACACACCTCTCACTGCACTAACACACCTCTCACTGCGCTAACACGCCCCTCACTGCATTAACACACCTCTCACTGTGCTAACACACCTCTCACTGCGCTAACACGCCCCTCACTGCATGAACACACCTCTCACTGTGCTAACACACCGCTCACTGCATTAACACACCTCTCACTGCGCTAACACACCTCTCACTACGCTTAAGCACCTCTCACTGCATTAACACACCTCTCACTGCGCTAACACACCTCTCACTGCACTAACACACCTCTCACTGTGCTAACACACCTCTCACTTCCCCACCACGCCTCTCACTGCATTAACACACCTCTCACTGCACTAATACACCTCTCACTGCACTAACACGCCTCTCACTGCATTAACACACCCCTCACTGCGCTAACACACCTCTCACTGCGCTAACACACCTCTCACTGCGCTAACACACCTCTCACTGTGCTAACACACCTCTCACTGTGCTAACACACCTCTCACTGCACTAACACACCTCTCACTGCGCTAACACACCTCTCACTGCATTAACGCACCTCTCACTGCACTAACACGCCTCTCACTGCATTAACACACCTCTCACTGCATTAACACACTTCTCACTGTGCTAACACACCTCTCACTGTGCTAACACACCTCTCACTGCATTAACACACGTCTCACTGCGCTAACACACGTCTCACTGCATTAACACACGTCTCACTGCATTAACACACCCCTCACTGTGCTAACACACCCCTCACTGCAATAACACACCTCTCACAGCAAAACACACCTCTAAATGCGCTAACATACCCCTCACTGGATTAACACACCCCTCACTGGATTAACACACCCCTCACTGTGCTAACACACCCCTCACTGCATTAACACACCCCTCACTGTGCTAACACACCCCTCACTGCACTAACACACCTCTCACAGCAAAACACACCTCTCAATGCGCTAACACACCCCTCACTGCATTAACACACCCCTCACTGCACTAACACACCTCTCACTGCGCTAACACACCTCTCACTGCGCTAACACACCTCTCACTGCGCTAACACACCTCTCACTGCGCTAACACACCTCTCACTGCATTAACACACCTCTCACTGCGCTAACACACCTCTCACTGCGCTAACACACCTCTCACTATGCTAACACATCCCTCACTGCATTAACACACCCCTCACTGCGCTAACACACCTCTCACTGCGCAAACACACCTCTCACTGCATTAACACACCTCTCACTGCGCTAACACACCTCTCACTGCGCTAACACACCTCTCACTATGCTAACACATGTCTCACTGCATTAACGCACCTCTCACTGCACTAACACACCTCTCACTGCGCTAACACACCTCTCACTATGCTAACACATGTCTCACTGCATTAACGCACCTCTCACTGCGCTAACACACCTCTCACTGCGCTAACACACCTCTCACTATGCTAACACATGTCTCACTGCATTAACGCACCTCTCACTGCACTAACACACCTCTCACTGCACTGACACACCTCTCACTGTGCTAACACACCTCTCACTGCCCCACCACGCCTCTCACTGCATTAACACACCTCTCACTGCACTAATACACCTCTCACTGCACTAACACACCTCTCACTGCGCTAACACGCCCCTCACTGCATTAACACACCTCTCACTATGCTAACACACGTCTCACTGCATTAACACACCTCTCACTGCGCTAACACGCCCCTCACTGCATTAACACACCTCTCACTGCGCTAACACATGTCTCACTGCATTAACACACCTCTCACTGCGCTAACACACCTCTCACTGTGCTAACACACCTCTCACTGCGCTAACACGCCCCTCACTGCATTAACACACCTCTCACTATGCTAACACACGTCTCACTGCATTAACACACCTCTCACTATGCTAACACACGTCTCACTGCATTAACACACCTCTCACTGCGCTAACACGCCCCTCACTGCATTAACACACCTCTCACTGCGCTAACACATGTCTCACTGCATTAACACACCTCTCACTGCGCTAACACATGTCTCACTGCATTAACACACCTCTCACTGCACTAATACACCTCTCACTGCACTAACACACCTCTCACTATGCTAACACACGTCTCACTGCATTAACACACCTCTCACTGCACTAACACACCTCTCACTGCACTAACACACCTCTCACTGCGCTAACACGCCCCTCACTGCATTAACACACCTCTCACTGTGCTAACACACCTCTCACTGCGCTAACACGCCCCTCACTGCATTAACACACCTCTCACTGTGCTAACACACCTCTCACTGCGCTAACACGCCCCTCACTGCATTAACACACCTCTCACTATGCTAACACACGTCTCACTGCATTAACACACCTCTCACTGCGCTAACACGCCCCTCACTGCATTAACACACCTCTCACTGCGCTAACACATGTCTCACTGCATTAACACACCTCTCATTGCACTAATACACCTCTCACTGCACTAACACACCTCTCACTATGCTAACACACGTCTCACTGCATTAACACACCTCTCACTGCGCTAACACACCTCTCACTGCACTAACACACCTCTCACTGCACTAACACACCTCTCACTGCGCTAACACGCCCCTCACTGCATTAACACACCTCTCACTATGCTAACACACGTCTCACTGCATTAACACACCTCTGACTGCGCTAACACACCCCTCACTGCGCTAACACACCCCTCACTGCGCTAACACAACTCTCACTGCGCTAACACACCTCTCACTGCGCTAACACACCTCTCACTGTGCTAACACACCTCTCACTGTGCTAACACACCTCTCACTGTATTAACACACCTCTCACTGCGCTAACACACCTCTCACTGCGCTAACACACCTCTCACTGCATTAACGCACCTCTCACTGCGCTAACACACCTCTCACTGCACTAACACGCCTCTCACTGCATTAACACACCTCTCACTGCATTAACACACTTCTCACTGCGCTAACACACCTCTCACTGCATTAACACACCTCTCACTGTGCTAACACACCTCTCACTGCATTAACACACGTCTCACTGCGCTAACACACCCCTCACTGCATTAACACACCCCTCACTGCATTAACACACCTCTCACTGTGCTAACACACCCCTCACTGCATTAACACACCTCTCACTGTGCTAACACGCCCCTCACTGGATTAGCACACCTCTCACTGCGCTAACACGCCCCTCACTGCACTAACACACCTCTCACTGCATTAACACATGTCTCACTGCGCTTACACAAGTCTCACTGCATTAACACACCCCTCACTGTGCTAACACACCCCTCACTGCAATAACACACCTCTCACAGCAAAACCCACCTCTAAATGCGCTAACATACCCCTCACTGGATTAACACACCCCTCACTGGATTAACACACCCCTCACTGTGCTAACATACCCCTAACTGCATTAACACACCCCTCACAGCAAAACACACCTCTCAATGCGCTAACACACCCCTCACTGCATTAACACACCCCTCACTGTGCTAACACACCCCTCACTGCACTAACACACCTCTCACAGCAAAACACACCGCTCAATGCGCTAACACACCCCTCACTGCATTAACACACCTCTCACTGCATTAACACACCTCTCACTGCATTAACACACCTCTCACTGCGCGAACACATCCCTCACTGCATTAACACACCTCTCACTGCGCTATCACACCTCTCACTGTGCTAACACACGTCTCACTGCATTAACACCGCTCTCACTGCGCTAACACACGTCTCACTGCATTAACACACCTCTCACTGCGCTAATACACATCTCACTGCATTAACACACCTTTCACTGTGCTAACACACCCCTCACTGCATTAACACACCTCTCACTGTGCTAACACACCCCTCACTGCAATAACACACCTCTCACTGCGCTAACACACCTCTCACTTCGCTAACACACCTCTCACTGCGCTAACACACCCCTCACTGTGCTAACACACCCCTCACTGCATTAACACATCTCTCACTGTGCTAACACACCTCTCACTGTGCTAACACACGTCTCACTGCATTAACACCGCTCTCACTGCGCTAACACACGTCTCACTGCATTAACAAACCTCTCACTGCGCTAATACACCTCTCACTGCATTAACACACCTTTCACTGTGCTAACACACCCCTCACTGCATTAACACACCTCTCACTGTGCTAACACACCCCTCACTGCAATAACACACCTCTCACTGCGCTAACACACCTCTCACTGCACTAACACACCTCTCACTGCGCTAACACACCTCTCACTGTGCTGACACACCTCTCACTGCGCTAACACACCTCTCACTGCATTAACGCACCTCTCACTGCTCTGAAACACCTCTCACTGCGCTAACACACCTCTCACTGCATTAACGCACCTCTCACTGTGCTAACACACCTATCACCACGCGAACTCACATCTCACTGCATTAACACCCCTCTCACTGCGCTAACACGCCTCTCACTGCACCAACACACCTCTCACTTCGCTAACACACCTCTCACTGCGCTAACACACCTCTCACTGCGCTAACACACCTCTCACTGCACTAACACACCTCTCACTGCGCTAACACACCTCTCACTGCGCTGACACACCCCTCACTGCATTAACACACCCCTCACTGCGCTAACACACCCCTCACTGCGCTAATACACCTCTCACTGCGCTAACACACCTCTCACTGCGCTAACACTCCTCTCACTGCGCTAACACGCCCCTCACTGCACTAACACACCTCTCACTGCCCCACCACGCCTCTCACTGCATTAACACACCTCTCACTGCACTAATACACCTCTCACTGCACTAACACGCCTCTCACTGCATTAACACACCCCTCACTGTGCTAACACACCTCTCACTGCATTAACACACCTTTCACTGTGCTAACACACCCCTCACTGCATTAACACACCCCTCACTGTGCTAACACACCTCTCACTGCATTAACACACCTTTCACTGTGCTAACACACCCCTCACTGCATTAACACACCTCTCACTGCACTAACACACCCCTCACTGCATTAACACACCCCTCACTGTGCTAACACACCTCTCACTGCATTAACACACCTTTCACTGTGCTAACACACCCCTCACTGCATTAACACACCTCTCACTGTGCTAACACACCCCTCACTGCATTAACACACCCCTCACAGCAATACACACCTTTCACTGTGCTAACACACCCCTCACTGCATTAACACACCCCTCACTGTGCTAACACACCCCTCACTGCATTAACACACCCCTCACTGTGCTAACACACCCCTCACTGCACTAACACACCTCTCACAGCAAAACACACCTCTCAATGCGCTAACACACCCCTCACTGCATTAACACACCTCTCACTGCGCTATCACACCACTCTCTGCATTAACCCACATCTCACTGCGCTAACACTCCTCTCATTGTGCAGAGAACATCATGGACTGATGTGTACACACTGAGCCTTGAGAGCATCAACATCAGAACAAAGTGAGAATAGATACTGCTGAGGCACCTGCAGTTTGCTTTCCATCTTCCCTGTATTTGGAACGTGATGCCAGTGGATTGGAGAGCCACAAACATCCTTCTCTTATTCAAAAGTAATTGTGGTGCTTAGAGCTGTAGTTACAGCCCAGTCGGCTTCACTCTGGTACTAGAGCAATGTCTCGAATTAATTTAATCGGGATCGAATTAATCCTGTGGAAAACTCTGGACTGATTTGGAAGGGAACAATTGTTTTAAACTTGTCTAACTTTGAGGAGATAACAGAGAGAGTTGATGAGGAAGATGTTAGATACAGTGACTCACAACAGGAAAGAGGGGGAAGGTGTAAGTCATGATGTTAATAATGTGAATATATCATTGACTGAAGGATAGGGAAAATGAGAGTTATGGTGAATGAATGTTATTTGTTGCACAGACATCAGAATAAGATCAAGTGTGTGAGGAGCAGAGGGACCTGGATGGCAGAACAGGCAGACTGCGATGTTAATACAGCGATGCTCTCTCAGCCTTCATTAACATGGGCAAGAGCAGAAGAGCAGACCGGTGTTGCTGAACTTGCACAAGACTTGCTGACCCCTCATTCACTGACCCCTCACGAACACTCCCATTACTAATCCCTCCCTCACTGACCTCCCCCCACTTCCTCCCCAGCTGCCTGCCCTTGTTGCTGGGCTGAGTTCGGGTGAGTAGTATGTTGATGGCCTTGTATTGGAATGGCCTTGTGCTACTTGTTGCTATGTTCCTACAACAAGAGCTGATGCTATTGTGCTGGAATCCTGCATTGGAGCCAAATCTTCTTGTCCGTCTGCTCGAGATCTCTGCCAACTGCTGTCCCAGATATTGGCACAGCCTACAGCTCCAGGGAAATGAACAGGCCCAGTTTTCTCTGCAATATTCCTGCCTCATTTTGCATTGATTGTCTGGCTGTGTTTTTAAAAGTTGCTGTTCCTGTGTCAGTCACTGGGAGCCATTTGCATCATGTGTTGGGATTGGTTTGTTTCTGCCTCTTGGGCCATTTCAGCAAAATGAGCTGCTCATTGACAAAATCGCTGCTTGGGGAAAGAGCAGCCAACGGTAGCTTCGGTACTGAGCCCAGTCATATTACTGTGTTATCCAGGAAAAGTCAGGATTGTTAGGCAGGTGCTGGCCTCAGTATCCCTGGATTAACCAGGCGGAAACATCAGAAATGACCCTTCCTCTTTGGATGACCTCCCAGTCTTTCAGAGACTTGACTGAAAGGAGGGACATATATGGAAGTGTGGTGAAGATCCAGTACATAGCACTAGTGACCAGACTCCAACCTGACAATGACTAACAAAGGAAACTTTTCAACATCTCGAAACAACACAATGTATAGCACTGCCCACCACCTTGTCAGCTCAATCACTGCTGTTGTGTTGGAAACACATGAAGAAATAGACACAGCAGAATCCCACAAACTGGAGTGAGGAATGAGCAAAGGAGATGAAAATAGGCAACATTATGACACAGTGAGGGACACAAGGGAAACCCTCTTCCTAACAGCTGATGGTGTAAGGACGAGGGGACTCAGAGTGAAGTGGAGGAGTTTGAGGAAGGATATTTTTACACAGTGACTGACAGTGGTGTGAACTCTCTGCCCAAGGCTGGTGGGAACTAACTTCAAAAGGACGTTGGATGGGAGTTTGAGGAACAAAACTACAGGGCAGTGAGGGGCAGAGCAGGGGAATGGCACTGCCTGGATTTCTCTTGAAGAGACAGCTAGCATGAAATCAATGGGCCATATGGCCTTTTGGCTTGGAGATTGATCCAAAAAGTTTGTGACTGAGAGGTGAGAGCATTAGCCAGTGGACCCAGTGATGTCCTGCTGCCTAGGTAGGGTTGCAAGGGGAATGACACCCAGGAAAAGTCAGATGGAAAGCCAGAAAGCTCTAGTTCTGAATGTTTCTGATTAAATATTGCCTCCTCTGTGTATGCACAGCTCCATGGGAGAGTGCGACTCACTCCTTACTGAAATCCTCACCGCCTCATTGATTCATGTTGTCAGAAACATCAGAAGTGCCTGTGAATCCTTAACCAGTAATTTCCAGCAGTTTTATGACCAAGGCTTTGGTGTGAGTCTGACAAGGTTAAGGAAGTATACTTACTTCACTAATTACAGGTTCATTCAGAAACAGCCAAGTACAATCAGAAAGATAAGTTATTAGGACAAAATGGGATTGGTCAACATTACAGAGGTAATGTCTGGTATTGAATGGAGAGTTACTACCAAAAAAGGCACACACCAGCACTATTACAGCATGGGGTAAACCCTCCTACTTCATTTAAAGCCCCAACACACAAAGTATTTATCCCATGCAGTAATCTGTGAAAATTTGAGAGGCCGAGAACAGAGAATAATTAACTAACAACTATTTACAATTCCTTCCTCAAACCTTTTACAATACTGGTCTGATAAAATTCTCAATTAAGATTTACAAAACAAAACTTCTTATCTCAAAACCAGGCAGCTTTCAATTCTCCTCTGTATTCCTGTCTTCTTTTCTTCTCGGGGATTCTGCTCCACAGGTTACTGATCGATGAAGGTACCTTTAGAAGAGCCATTTTGCAGGCAGTCTCTACATGCGGGTGGCGCAGTTCTCCTCCCAACTGTTCAATTTTCCCCAGTCTTATATCCCCAAAGTATTGGATTGTGTCATTGGCTTTTAAGACTGTCAATATGCTCAATTCAAACTGGATTGGAGTTTGGTATTTTTCGGGGTATAACAAACTGATTGGCCTAAGTTGAATCTGTTTTGTTGTTTCCAGGCAACCCAGCTAATGTAGCTTTTAACCAAGTATTACATTGTATCTTATTCAGAATACTTGGTGTTGTCAGGTAGTTCTGCTAACTTTTAACTCTCTTAAAGGTACAGAACACCCACATCTTTATGACACCTCGTCCTTAAGAAAAATGAACCATTGTAATGAAAAGATGGCTTCATTTTTAAAAAATCTATTCTTTAAAAACATTACCCTAACAGACAGACAACTTTAATCTAAATTCACCTTAACTTCTTCCCATATATATATATATAAAAACATTAAATAAATACTAATCTCATCTAAACTTTATCAGTTAAATCTGCGATAAGGCATCTGTGATTACATTCTTACAACCCACAACATGTATGATTTTAAATTAAAAATCTGTAACTTAAGACTAATAAAATAGTCTTTATTAATAAAAATCTCATATTCTTGTCTTTAAAGCGTTCTGAGAATGTAAACGGATTGTGGGTAGTGCACACAACCGTCTCCGACACCACATTGTTAGTGACACATACATTACAACGTTGTGAGGCCAGGACCAAACTCAAGAGTTTCCTTTAAATCATGGAGTATTTCCTCTGGGGGATGATGAACTTCTTTGAAAAGTAACCACCTGGCAGCTCAATCCCATCCTCATCCTCCTGTAGGAGCACAGCTCCAACTCCAGTGTCACGAACATTGATGGCGATGTTACAAGGTTTTGAAAGGTTTGGTGCAGCTAAAGCTGGTTTGGTGGTTAAGATTGATTTCAAATGGTTGAATGCCTCCTGGCAGTGTCCTGTCCACTGAAGCCTTGTTCTTCTTCAGCAAATCGGGTAACGGTGCCACTACACGCTGAAGTTTAGAACAAACTTCCAATAGAATCCGCTGAGTCCTAAGAATTGAAGCACCTCTTTCTTCGAGGTTGGTCGTGGAAATTCCTTGTTGGCCTTTGTCTTTGTGTTCCGTGGGTTAACCTTCCATGACCAATATTATGTCCCAAGAACGTCACCTCTGCTTTCGCAAATTCTGTTTTATTTAAGTTTTTCATGAGTTTTGTTTCCCGTAGATGTTCAAAGAGCTCTGCCAACTCTACCATATAATCTTTTCAGGACTTACTAAAGATCGCTTGTTATGACATGGGTTAAACTCTCCTTTTGTTTATCCTCTAACTTCATTTTCCTGAATGGTAATTTTAGTTTTTCTACGTCTACTGCACTTGTCTGTTTCTCTGACACACCTAAGTGTTTGAGTAACCTCTTTACAATTTCAGCTTTACTTTTGTCCTTGGTTAAACCCAAATCTAACTTCTTTGCTAACTCTAAAAGTATGGCCTTTTTCTTTCCTTCTAATCTTTCTTGGCAAATCTGAGAATCATCTTCAAATCCCAGAACCTTTTTAGCAATTTTAAGAGACAATTCTTTCACTTTTAATTTAATCAACTGCAAGTCATCGAAATTAAACAAATTGTCTCACCTAAGTTTTATTTAAGATCTAGGACACTAACCTGCAAATGTTTAAATCTGTTTGGATTTTTAGTACCCCCAAGTCTATTCAAATCTGTCTAAACCAGTTCAGCTCATGGACCTGAGCCCCCAAGCTGTTACGACACGGGGTAAACCCCTCCTGCTTAATTTAAACCAGCAACACAGAAAAGGTTTATCCCGTGCAGTAATCTGTGAAAATGCAAGAGGCCAAGAACTATTTAACATAAAAATTAACAACTTTATTTCATAAAGTATAACAGAGAATAATTAATTAACAACTCCTCTCTAACCTATCATTTACCTTCCCTTCTATAATACTAGTCCAGTAAAACCCCCATTAAGATTTACAAACAACATTTCTTATCTCAAAACCAGGCAGCTTTCAGTTGTGTCTGTAACCCTGTCTCCTTTTCTTCCTGATGGGGATTCTGCTTCGCAGGTCACTGATCGATAAAGGTACCTTTAAGAGAGCTACTTTATAGGCAGTCTTGAGATGGTAAAGACAAGCCAGGGAACTATAGACCAGTGAGCCTGACCTCGGTGGTGGGCAAGTTGTTGGAGGAAATCCTGAGGGACAGGATGTACATGTATTTGGAAAGGCAAGGACTGATGAGGGATAGTCAACATAGCTTTGTGCGTGGGAAATCATGTCTCACAAACTTGATTTCTTGCGAAAGTACCAAAAGAAGATTGATGAGGGCAGAGCAGTAGATGTGATCTATATGGACTTCAGTAAGGCGTTCGACAAGGTTCCCCATGGGAGACTGATTAGCAAGGTTAGATCTCTCAGAATACAGGAAGAACACAGCAAGGCAGGCAGCATCAGGAGGGACAGGCAGGAGGCTGGGGGAACACAGCAAGGCAGGCAGCATCAGGAGGGACAGGCAGGAGGCTGGGGGAACACAGCAAGGCAGGCAGCATCAGGAGGGACAGGCAGGAGGCTGGGGGAACACAGCAAGCCAGGCAGCATCAGGAGGGACAAGCAGGAGACTGGGGGAGCACAGCAAGGCAGGCAGCATCAGGAGGGACAGGCAGGAGGCTGGGGGAACACAGCAAGGCAGGCAGCATCAGGAGGGACAGGCAGGAGGCTGGGGGCACACAGCAAGGCAGGCAGCATCAGGAGGGACAGGCAGGAGGCTGGGGGAACACAGCAAGGCAGGCAGCATCAGGAGGGACAGGCAGGAGGCTGGGGGAACACAGCAAGGCAGGGAGCATCAGGAGGGACAGGCAGGAGGCTGGGGGAACACAGCAAGGCAGGCAGCATCAGGGGGGACAGACAGGAGGCTGGAGGAACACAGCAAGGCAGGGAGCATCAGGAGGGACAGGCAGGAGGCTGGGGGAACACAGCAAGGCAGGCAGCATCAGGGGGGACAGACAGGAGGCTGGGGGAGCACAGCAAGGCAGGCAGCATCAGGAGGGACAGGCAGGAGGCTGGGGGAACACAGCAAGGCAGGCAGCATCAGGAGGGACAGGCAGGAGGCTGGGGGAGCACAGCAAGGCAGGCAGCATCAGGAGGGACAGGCAGGAGGCTGGAGGAAGACAGCAAGGCAGGCAACATCAGGAGGGACAGGCAGGAGGCTGGGGGAACACAGCAAGGCAGGCAGCATCAGGAGGGACAGGCAGGAGGCTGGGGGAACACAGCAAGGCAGGCAACATAGGGGGACGAGAAGTCAACCCTCCTGCCTGTCTCTCCTGATGCTGCCTGCCTTGCTGTGTTCCTCCAGCCTCCTGCCTGTCCCCCCTGATGCTGCCTGCCTTGCTGTGTTCCCCCACCCTCCTGTCTGTCCCCCCTGATGCTGCCTGCCTTGCTGTGTTCCTCCAGCCTCCTGCCTGTCCCCCCTGATGCTGCCTGCCTTGCTGTGTTCCCCCAGCCTCCTGCCTGTCCCTCCTGATGCTGCCTGCCTTGCTGTGTTCCCCCAGCCCACTGCCTGTCCCCCCTGATGCTGCCTGCCTTGCTGTGTTCCCCCAGCCTCCTGCCTGTCCCTCCTGATGCTGCCTGCCTTGCTGTGTTCCTCCAGCCTCCTGCCTGTCCCCCCTGATGCTGCCTGCCTTGCTGTGTTCCCCCAGCCTCTTGCCTGTCCATCCTGATGCTGCCTGCCTTGCTGTGTTCCCCCAGCCTCCTGCCTGTCCCTCCTGATGCTGCCTGCCTTGCTGTGTTCCCCCAGTCCCCTGCCTGTCCCTCCTGATGCTGCCTGCCTTGCTGTGTTCCCCCAGCCTCCTGCCTGTCCCTCCTGATGCTGCCTGCCTTGCTGTGTCCCTCCAGCCTCCTGCCTGTCCCTCCTGATGCTGCCTGCCTTGCTGTGTTCCCCCAGCCTCCTGCCTGTCCCTCCTGATGCTGCCTGCCTTGCTGTGTTCCCCCAGCCTCCTGCCTGTCCCTCCTGATGCTGCCTGCCTTGCTGTGTTCCCCCAGCCTCCTGCCTGTCCCTCCTGATGCTGCCTGCCTTGCTGTGTTCCCCCAGCCTCCTGTCTGTCCCTCCTGATGCTGCCTGCCTTGCTGTGTTCCCCCAGCCTCCTGCCTGTCCCACCTGATGCTGCCTGCCTTGCTGTGTTCCCCCAGCCTCCTGCCTGTCCCTCCTGATGCTGCCTGCCTTGCTGTGTTCCTCCAGCCTCCTGCCTGTCCCCCCTGATGCTGCCTGTCTTGCTGTGTTCCTCCAGCCTCCTGCCTGTCCCACCTGATGCTGCCTGCCTTGCTGTGTTCCCCCACCCTCCTGTATGTCCCTCCTGATGCTGCCTGCCTTGCTGTGTTCCCCCAGCCTCCTGCCTGTCCCTCCTGATGCTGCCTGCCTTGCTGTGTTCCCCCAGCCTCCTGCCTGTCCCCCCTGATGCTGCCTGCCTTGCTGTGTTCCCCCAGCCTCCTGCCTGTCCCCCCTGATGCTGCCTGCCTTGCTGTGTTCCCCCAGCCTCCAAATTGAAAGTCAGCTGTCTATTCTGATTGATTGAGAAATGCACTCGCTCTCAGTACGTTGTTGAGTTGAAACAGGCGCAGTGTGTGTACATGTTGCCACTTCCTGTGAAGAATAGCGCCCTGTGTATTCCCGCACAGACAGGTGTATCACACTGTGAGTTCAACTGGCAACATTTAATTAGTCAACAGTGGAACTGATAGTACACCTAGAATTATTTCACAGTCACACATCATTCTGATGTGTAAGGTACACATCCCAATGACAGGTCTGTTTTAACAACATTGTCCCTCTGACTGGTTGCAGCCACATTAACAAAACACCTTCATATAGGACATAGAACATTACAGCGCAGTACAGGCCCTTCGGCCCTCGATGTTGCGCCGACCTGCCATATCAATCTGAAGCCCACCTAACCTACACTATTCCATGTATGTCCATATGCCTGTCCAATGACGACTTAAATGTACTTAAAGTTGGCGAATCTACTGCCGTTGCAGGCAAAGCATTCCATACCCTTACTACTCTCTGAGTAAAGAAACTACCTCTGACATCTGTCCCATATCTATCACCCCTCAATTTAAAGCTATGCCCCCTCATGCTCGCCGTCACCATACTTGGAAAAAGGCTCTCCCTGTCCACCCTATCTAACCCTCTGATTATCTTATATGTCTCTATTAAGTCACCTCTCAACCTTCTCTCCAACGAAAACAGCCTCAAGTTCCTCAGCCTTTCCTCGTAAGACCTTCCCTCCACACCAGGCAACATCCTAGTAAATCTCCTCTGCACCCTTTCCAAAGCTTCCACACCCTTCTTATAATGCGGTGACCAGAACTGTATACAATATTCCAAGTGCGGCTGCACCAGAGCTTTGTACAGCTGTAGCATAACCTCCTGGTTCTGGAACTCGATCCCTCTATTAATAAAAGCTAAAACACTGTATGCCTTCTTAACAACCCTGTCAACCTGGGTGGCAACTTTCAAGGATCTGTGTACCTGGACACCGAGATGTCTCTGCTCATCTACACTACCAAGAATCTTATCATTAGCCCAGTACTTTGCATTCCGGTTACTCCGACCAAAGTGAATCACCTCACACTTGTCCGCATTAAACTCCATTTGTCACCTCTCAGCTCAGCTCTGCAGCTTATCTATGTCTCTCTGTAACCTACAACATCCTTCGTCACTATCCACAACTCCACCGACCTTCGTGTCGTCTGTAAATTTACTAACCCACCCTTCTACGCCCTCGTCCAGGTCGTTTATAAAAATGACGAATAGCAGTGGACCCAACACCGACCCTTGCGGTACACCACTGGTAACTGGACTCCAGGATGTACATTTCCCATCACCCATCACCCACCACCCACCACCCTCTGTCTTCTTTCAGCAAGCCAATCACTGATCCAATCTGCTGTATCTCCCACAATCCCATTCCTCCACATTTTGTAAATAGCCTACTGTGGGGAACCTTATCGAATGCCTTGCTGAAATCCATATACACCACATCAACCGGTTTACTCTCATCTACATGTTTGGTCACCTTCTCAAAGAACTCAATAAGATTCATTAGGCACGACCTACCCTTCACCAAACCGTGCTGACTATCCCTAATCAAATTACTCCTTTCTAGATGATTATAAATCCTATCTCTTAAACCTTTTCCAACACTTTACCAATATAAAACCTGCCTGGCATTTACATCTCCGTGTCCTGTTACAGCAAGTTGGTGTCATCCTTGGTGTTTGTATTTGAGTAATTCCAAGATCCTAGTATTTTATAAACAACAGCCAGTGTTTCAAACATGGAGCCCAGGGGTTGCTCACTGTCCCCCTTGGTCGAGTCTGAAAAATAACCCAGCACCCAATTGTAATCTGATTATTCTGTGATTTATTTTCTCACAACAGCCTGAAATATTTTTCTGTGAATTTGATCTGAGGATCCGACAGTCTGAAACAGCCAGAGGATTTCCCAAAGCAGCTAACTGGGAAACCCAGGCAACAGTGGGATAGAAAAGATGGGACCCTGAGAGGGGTTCAGGACTCTCAGACACCAATGGGGCTTTCGAACATATTTTCAGCATGACAAAGACAGTCCATAATTGGAAGCAGATTGTATTCAACAATGAGGTTGTCTATTCATAAAAATCTAATTACACAATCAACTGGCAAAATATTACATTCCTCAACCATTGCAGAATTCCAAACAATTAAATGAATTGAAATCACAGAGTAGCAATTCAACAACAACATCACTGTCTAAGGAACAGCACCTCAATGTCAGAGGGTCAGTGCTGAGGGAGTGGGCACTGTCGGAGGGTCAGTGCTGAGGGAGTGGGCACTGTCGGAGGGTCAGTGCTGAGGGAGTGGGCACTGTCGGAGGGTCAGTGCTGAGGGAGTGCCGCACTGTCGGAGTGTCAGTGCTGAGGGAGTGCCGCACTGTCGGAGGGTCAGTGCTGAGGGAGTGCCGCACTGTCGGAGGGTCAGTGCTGAGGGAGCGCCGCACTATCGGAGGGTCAGTGCTGAGGGAGCGCCGCACTGTCGGAGGGTCAGTGCTGAGGGAGTGGGCACTGTCGGAGGGTCAGTGCTGAGGGAGTGCTGCACTATCGGAGGGTCAGTGCTGAGGGAGTGCCGCACTGTCAGAGGGTCATTGCTGAGGGAGTGCCGCACTGTCGGAGGGTCAGTGCTGAGGGAGTGGTCACTGTCGGAGGGTCAAGTGCTGAGGGAGCGCCGCACTGTCGGAGGGTCCATGCTGAGGGAGCACCGCACTGTCGGAAGGTCAGTGCTGAGGGAGTGCTGCACTGTCGGAGGGTCAGTGGTGAGGGAGTGCCGCAGTGTGGGAGGGTCAGTGCTGAGGGAGTGCCGCACTGTCAGAGGATCAGTGCTGAGGGCATGCCGTATGGTCGGAGGGTCATTGCTGAGGGAGTGCCACACTGTCGGAGGGTCATTGCTGAGGGAGTGCCACACTGTCGGAGGGTCATTGCTGAAGGAGTGCCACACTGTCGGAGGGTCAGTGCTGAGGGAGTGCCGCACTGTCAGAGAGTCATTGCTGAGGGAGTGCCGCACTGTCGGAGGGTCTGTACTGAGGGAGTGCCCCACTGTCAGGGGGTCAGTACTGAGGGAGTACCGCATTGTCGGAGGGTCATTGCTGAGGGAGCTCCGCACTGTCAGGGGATCAGTAATGAGGGAGTGCCGCACTTTTGGAGGGTCAGTGCTGAGGGAGTGCCGCACTGTCGGAGGGTCAGTGCTGAGGGAGTGCCACACTGTTGGAGGGTCAGTGCTGAGGGAGTGCCGCACTGTCGGAGGGTCAGTAATGAGGGAGTGCCGCACTGTCGGAGGGTATGTACTGAGGGAGTGCCGCACTGTCGGAGGGTCAGTGCTGAGGGAGTGCCGCACTGTCGGGGGATCAGTAATGAGGGAGTGCCGCACTTTCGGAGGGTCAGTGCTGAGGGAGTGCCGCACTGTCGGGGGGTCAGTAATGAGGGAGTGCCGCACTGTCGGAGGGTCAGTGCTGTGGGAGTGCCGCACTGTCAGAGGGTCAGTGCTGAGGGAGTGCCGCACTGTCGGTGGGTCAGTGCTGAGGGAGTGCCGCACTGTCAGAGGGTCAGTGCTGAGGAAGCGCCGCACTGTCGGAGTGTCAGTGCTGAGGGAGCGCCGCACTGTCGGAGGGTCGGTACTGAGGGAGTGCCGCACTGTCGGAGTGTCAGTGCTGAGGGAGTGCCGCACTGTCGGAGGGTCAGTGCTGAGGGAGTGCCGCACTGTCGGAGGGTCAGTGCTGAGGGAGTGCCACACTGTCGGAGGGTCAGTGCTGAGGGACTGCCACACTGTCAGAGGGTCAGTGCTGAGGAAGCGCCGCACTGTCGGAGGGCCAGTACTGAGGGAGTGCCGCACTGTCGGAGGGTCAGTGCTGAGGTAGTGCCGCACTGTCAGAGGGTCAGTGCTGAGGGAGTGTCACACTGTCAGAGGGTCAGTGCTGAGGGAGTGTCACACTGTCAGAGGGTCAGTGCTGAGGGAGTGCCACACTGTCGGAGTGTCAGTGCTGAGGGAGCGCCGCACTGTCAGAGGGTCAGTGCTGAGGGAGTGCCACACTATCAGAGGGTCAGTACTGAGGTAGTGCCGCACTGTCGGAGGGTCAGTGCTGAGGGAGTGCCGCACTGTCGGAGGGTCAGTGCTGAGGGAGTGCCACACTGTCAGAGGGTCAGTGCTGAGGGAGTGCCGCACTGCCAGCGGCTCAGTGCTGAGGGAGTGCCGCACTGTCAGCGGCTCAGTGCTGAGGGAGTGCCACACTGTCAGAGGGTCAGTCCTGAGGGAGTGCCACACTGTCGGAGTGTCAGTGCTGAGGGAGTGCCGCACTGTCGGGGGGTCAGTAATGAGGGAGTGCCGCACTGTCGGAGGGTCAGTGCTGAGGGAGTGCCACACTGTTGGAGGGTCAGTGCTGAGGGAGTGCCGCACTGTCGGAGGGTCAGTGCTGAGGGAGTGCCGCACTGTCGGAGGGTCTGTACTGAGGGAGTGCCGCACTGTCGGAGGGTCAGTGCTGAGGGAGTGCCGCACTGTCGGGGGGTCAGTAATGAGGGAGTGCCGCACTGTCGGAGGGTCAGTGCTGAGGGAGTGCCGCACTGTCGGAGGGTCAGTGCTGAGGGAGTGCCGCACTGTCGGTGGGTCAGTGCTGAGGGAGTGCCGCACTGTCAGAGGGTCAGTGCTGAGGAAGCGCCGCACTGTCGGAGTGTCAGTGCTGAGGGAGCGCCGCACTGTCGGAGGGTCGGTACTGAGGGAGTGCCGCACTGTCGGAGTGTCAGTGCTGAGGGAGTGCCGCACTGTCGGAGGGTCAGTGCTGAGGGAGTGCCGCACTGTCGGAGGGTCAGTGCTGAGGGAGTGCCGCACTGTCGGAGGGTCAGTGCTGAGGGAGTGCCACACTGTCGGAGGGTCAGTGCTGAGGGACTGCCACACTGTCAGAGGGTCAGTGCTGAGGAAGCGCCGCACTGTCGGAGGGCCAGTACTGAGGGAGTGCCGCACTGTCGGAGGGTCAGTGCTGAGGTAGTGCCGCACTGTCAGAGGGTCAGTGCTGAGGGAGTGTCACACTGTCAGAGGGTCAGTGCTGAGGGAGTGTCACACTGTCAGAGGGTCAGTGCTGAGGGAGTGCCACACTGTCGGAGTGTCAGTGCTGAGGGAGCGCCGCACTGTCAGAGGGTCAGTGCTGAGGGAGTGCCACACTATCAGAGGGTCAGTGCTGAGGGAGTGCCGCACTGTTGGAGGGTCCGTACTGAGGTAGTGCCGCACTGTCGGAGGGTCAGTGCTGAGGGAGTGCCGCACTGTCGGAGGGTCAGTGCTGAGGGAGTGCCACACTGTCAGAGGGTCAGTGCTGAGGGAGTGCCGCACTGCCAGCGGCTCAGTGCTGAGGGAGTACCACACTGTCAGAGGGTCAGTGCTGAAGGAGTGCCGCACTGTCGGAGGGTCAGTGCTGAGGGAGTGCCGCACTGTCAGCGGCTCAGTGCTGAGGGAGTGCCACACTGTCAGAGGGTCAGTCCTGAGGGAGTGCCACACTGTCGGAGTGTCAGTGCTGAGGGAGTGCCGCACTGTCGGAGGGTCAGTGCTGAGGGAGTGCCGCACTGTCGGAGGGGCAGTGCTGAGGGAGTGCCGCACTGTCGGAGGGTCAGTGCTGAGGGAGTGCCACACTGTCGGAGTGTCAGTGCTGAGGGAGTGCCGCACTGTCGGAGGGTCAGTGCTGAGGGAGTGCCGCACTGTCAGAGTGTCAGTCCTGAGGGAGTGCCGCAATGTTGGAGGGTCAGTGCTGAGGGAGTGCAGCACTGTCGGAAGGTCAGTGCTGAGGGAGTGCCGCACTGTCGGAGGGTCAGTGCTGAGGGAGTGCCGCACTGTCGGAGGGTCAGTGCTGAGGGAGTGCCGCACTGCCGGAGGGTCTTTGCTGAGGGAGTGGGCACTGTCGGAAGGTCAGTGCTGAGGGAGCGCCGCACTGACGGAAGGTCAGTGCTGAGGGAGTGCCGCACTGCCAGCGGCTCAGTGCTGAGGGAGTGCAGCACTGTTGCAGAGGTTTTCTCTTGACGTAATTGCGAACACACGAATGGAATCAAAGTCATCTCTCCTGGCGTTTCCTCTGTGTAAATTAATGATTGATTATGAAATAATTACAGAGCTGACCAGACCAGAATTTTACATTTTGGACACACATCGCTCTCGAAATGCAGCATCATGAAGGTGAATAAATAACGTCAATTATCTCCTCAACTGACTCTCTGAACATCTCCTTCTCTTCCTTTCTCCCTGTGGGAGTGTGCCCCAGACCCCCCCCCCCACTCCCTCTGGGAGCGTGTCCCAGACCCCCCCCCCCACTCCCTGTGGGAATGTGCCCCAGACCCCCCACCACTCCCTGTGGGAGTGTGCCCCAGACCGCCCACCACTCCCTGTGGGAGTGTGCCCCAGACCGCCCCACCACTCCCTGTGGGAGTGTGCCCCAGACCCCCCCCACTCCCTGTGGGAGTTTGCCCCAGACCCCCCCCCCACTCCCTGTGGGAGTGTGCCCCAGACCCCCCCCACTCTCTGTGGGAGTGTGCCCCAGACCCCCCCCCACTCCCTGTGGGAGTGTGCCCCAGACCCCCCCCCACTCCCTGTGGGAGTGTGCCCCAGATCCCCCCCCCAATCCCTGTGGGAGCGTGTCCCTGACCCCCCCCACTCCCTGTGGGAGTTTGCCCCAGACCCCCCCCCCACTCCCTGTGGGAGTGTGCCCCAGACCCCCCCCACTCTCTGTGGGAGTGTGCTCCAGACTCCCCCCCCTCACTCCCCGTGTGAGTGTGCGCCAGACCCCCCCCCCCCCCCCACTCCCCATGGGAGCGTGTCCCTGACTCCCCTCCCACTCCCTGTGCGAGCGTGTCCCTGACACCCCCCCCCACTCCCTGTGGGAGTGTGTCCCAGACCCCCCCCACTCCCTGTGCGAGCGTCTCCCTGACACCCATCCCCACTCCCTGTGGGAGTGTGCCCCAGACCCCCCCCACTCCCCGTGCGAGCGTGTCCCTGACACCCCCCACTCCCTGTGGGAGTGTGCCCCAGACCCCCCACCACTCCCTGTGGGAGTGTGCCCCAGACCCCCCCCCCACTCCCTGTGGGAGTGTGCCCCAGACCCCCCCCCACTCCCGTGTGAGTGTGCCCCAGACCCCCCACCACTCCCTGTGGGAGTGTGCCCCAGACCCCCCCCCACTCCCCGTGCGAGCGTGTCCCTGACACCCCCCCACTCCCTGGTGACAGAGGTATCTCGTGAATTCCGTTGGGGTTTATTTATTTTCGTTTGTTGTTTATTGACCTGGCTAACTGAGAGCTGTTTTTGAAGCGTTGACCCGAACCAAATCTGACCTGAAAGAAATGTTATTGAAGACTGTGTGTGATTTGATGATTGAAGAATGTGTCATGAAGTGAGCTGCTGTCATTGAGCGTGTGGGTACAGCTGTAACGTTTCAGTCTGAGCATCACAACAAGACCAGCCTGGATCAGTGCCACCCACACAGCTCTGCAGCACAGCACCGACAAACACAAAGACTGATTGCCAGCCTCTAACCCCACATCACTTTATTTATACCTCAGCAACATGAGCCAAATGGTAACCTCTGCATCTATGTATAGAGTGACACGGACAGTTCCAGAACAGACTGCGCTCCCTGCTTCCCTGGCTCCTATCAGATTAACTTAGAAACACAAAGTGTTTTCCTCAAATATTTTGTAGAGATTTGGTTTGTTTAATTTCTGACTTGGCAAATGAATAGATCTCTCACCAGTCTGAGATTTTCCAGAATCCGAGATCTCTCACAGTCTGGTAGCCTCTGACTCGCGAGTCAGTTGATCTCAGTGCCAGACCAGACGAACATAGAACATTCCAGCGCAGTGCAGGCCCTTCAGCCCTCGATGTTGCACCGACCTGTGGAACCAATCTGAAGCCTATCTAACCTACACTATTCCAATCTTGTCCATATATTTATCCAATAACCATTTAAATGCCCTTTAAGGTTGGTGAGTCTACCACTGTTACAGGCAGTGCATTCCATGGCCCTACTACTCTCTGAGTAAAGAAACTACCTCTGACATCTGTCCTATCTCTATCACCCCTCAATTTAAACCTATGTCCCCTCATGTTTGCCGTCCCCATACTTGGAAAAAGGCTCTCCCTGTCCACCCTATCTAACCCTCTGATTATCTTGTATGTCTCTATTAAGTCACCTCTCAACCTTCTTCTCTCTAACGAGAACAGCCTCAAGGCCCTCAGCCTTTCCTCGTAAGACATTCCTTCCATACCAGGCAACATCCTAGTAAATCTCCTCTGCACCCTTTCCAAAGCTTCCACATCCTCCTTATAATGCGGTGACCAGAACTGTACACAATACTCCAAATGCGGCCGCATCAGAGCTTTGTACAGCTGCAGCATAACCTCATGGTTCCAGAACTCGATCCCTCTATTAATAAAAGCTAACACACCGTATGCCTTCTTAACAACCCTGTCAACCTGGGGAGCAACTTGGAGGGATCTATCCTTTCTATGCCCTCATCCAGGTCATTTCTAAACAAAAGACAAACAGCAGTGGACCCAAAACAGATCCTGGCCATTCCCCACGAGTAACTGAACCCCAGGATGAACATTTCCCACCACCCTCTGTCTTCTTTCAGCTCGCCAATTTCTGATCCAAACCGCTAAATCACACTCAATCCCACGCTTCCATATTTTGTGCAATCACCTGTATAGCGTTTCCCCAGTACAGCGTTTCCCCTGTACTGTGTTTCCGCAGTACTGTGTTTCCCCAGTACTGTGTTTCCCCAGTACAGCGCTTCCCCAGTACTGTGCTTCCCCTGTACTGTGTTTCCCCTGTACTGTGTTTCCCCAGTACTGTGTTTCCCCAGTGCAGCATTTCCCCAGTACTGTGTTTCCCCTGTACTGTGTTTTCCCAGTACTGTGTTTCCCCTGTACTGTGTTTTACCAGTACTGTGTTTCCCCAGTACTGTGTTTCCCCATACGGTGTTTCCCGAGCACTGTGTTTCCCCTGTAAAGTTTCCCCAGTACTGTGTTTCCCCTGTACTGTGTTTCCCAGTACTGTGTTTCCCTTGCACTGTGTTTCCCCAGTACTGTTACCCCAGTACTGTGTTTCCCCTGTACTGTGTTTCCCCTGCACTGTGTTTCCCCAGTACTGTGTTTCCCTTGCACTGTGTTTCCCCAGTACTGTGTTTCCCCAGTACAGCGCTTCCCCAGTACTGTGCTTCCCCTGTACTGTGTTTCCCCTGTACTGTGTTTCCCCAGTACTGTGTTTCCCCAGTGCAGCATTTCCCCAGTACTGTGTTTCCCCTGTACTGTGTTTCCCCTGTACTGTGTTTCCCCTGTACTGTGTTTCCCAGTACTGCGTTTCCCTTGCACTGTGTTTCCCCAGTACTGCTACCCCAGTACTGTGTTTCCCCTGTACTGTGTTTCCCCTGCACTGTGTTTCCCCAGTACTGTGTTTCCCTTGCACTGTGTTTCCCCAGTACTGTGTTTCCCCAGTACAGTGCTTCCCCAGTACTGTGCTTCCCTGTACTGTGTTTCCCCTGTACTGTGTTTCCCCAGTACTGTGTCTCCCCAGTGCAGCATTTCCCCAGTACTGTGTTTCCCCTGTACTGTGTTTCCCCAGTACTGTGTTTCCCCTGTACTGTGTTTTACCAGTACTGTGTTTCCCCAGTACTGTGTTTCCCCGTACGGTGTTTCCCGAGAACTGTGTTTCCCCAGTACTGTGTTTCCCCTGTACTGTGTTTCCCCTGTACTGTGTTTCCCAGTACTGTGTTTCCCTTGCACTGTGTTTCCCCAGTACTGTTACCCCAGTACTGTGTTTCCCCTGTACTGTGTTTCCCCTGCACTGTGTTTCCCCAGTACTGTGTTTCCCTTGCACTGTGTTTCCCCAGTACTGTGTTTCCCCAGTACTGTGCTTCCCCGTACGGTGTTTCCCGAGCACTGTGTTTCCCCTGTACTGTTTCCCCAGTACTGTGTTTCCCCTGTACTGTGTTTCCCCTGTACTGTGTTTCCCAGTACTGTGTTTCCCCTACACTGTGTTTCCCCAGTACTGTGTTACCCCATACTGTGTTTCCCCTATACTGTGTTTCCCCTGTACTGTGTTTCCTCTGTACTGTGTTTTCCCTGTATTGTGTATCACCTATACTATGTTTCCGCTGTACTGTGTTTCTCCATACTGTGTTTCCCCAGCACTGTGTTTCCCCTGTACCGTTTCCCCAGTACTGTGTTTCCCCTGTACTGTGTTTCCCCTGTACTGGGTTTCCCCAGTACTGTGTTTCCCTTGCACTGTGTTTCCCCAGTACTGTTTCCCCAGTACTGTGTTTCCCCAGTACAGTGTTTCCCCAGTACTGTGTTTCCCCAGTACTGTTACCCCAGTACTGTGTTTCCCCTGTACTGTGTTTCCCCTGCACTGTGTTTCCCCAGTACTGTGTTTCCCTTGCACTGTGTTTCCCCAGTACTGTTTCCCCAGTACTGTGTTTCCCCAGTACAGTGTTTCCCCAGTACTGTGTTTCCCCTGTGCTGTGTTTCCCCAGTACTGTGTTTCCCCTACACTGTGTTTCCCCAGTACTGTGTTACCCCATACTGTGTTTCCCCTGTACTGTGTTTCCCCTGTACTGTGTTTCCCCTGTACTGTGTTCTCCCTGTATTGTGTTTCCCCTGTACTATGTTTCCACTGTACTGTGTTTCCCCATACTGTGTTTCCCCAGCACTGTGTATCCCCTGTACAGTGTCTCCCCTGTACTGTGTTTCCCCTGTACTGTGTTTCCCCTACACTGTGTTTCCCCAGTACTGTATTTCCCTTGCACTGTGTTTCCCCAGTACTGTTACCCCCGGACTGTGTTTCCCCAGGACTGTGTTTCCCCAGTGCTGTGTTTCCCCAGTACTGTGTTTCCCCAGTACAGTGTTTCCCCAGTACTGTGTTTCCCCTGTACTGTGTTTGCCCAGTACTGTGTTTCCCCTGTACTGTATTTCCCCTGTACTGTTTCCCTAGTACTGTGTTTCCCCTGTACTGTGTTTCCCCTGTACTGTCTCCCTAGTACTGTGTTTCCCCTGTACTGTGTTTCCCCAGTACTGTGTTTCCCCTGTACTGTGTTTCCGCAGTACTGTGTTTCCCCAGTACTGTTTCCCATGTACTGTGTTTCCCCGTACTGTGTTTCCCCTGTACTGTATTTCCCCTGTACTGTGGTTCCCCAGTACTGTGTTTCCCCTGTACTGTGTTTCCCCAGTACTGTATTTCCCTGTACTGTGTTTCCCCTGTACTGTGTTTCCCCTGTACTGTGTTTCCGCTGTACTGTGTTTCCCCTGTACTGTGTTTCCCCTGTACTGTATTTCCCCTGTACTGTGGTTCCCCAGTACTGTGTGTCCCCTGTACTGTGTTTCCCCTGTGCTGTGTTTCTCCTGTACTGTGTTTTCCCGATACTGTGCATCCCCTGTACTGTGTTTCCCCTGTACTGTGTTTCCCCTGTACTGTGTTACCCCATACTGTGTTTCCCCTGTACTGTGTTTCCCCTGTACTGTGTTTCCCCTGCACTGTGATTCCCTGTTTTGTGTTTCCCCTGTACTATGTTTCTGCTTTACTGTGTTTCCCCATACTGTGTTTCCCCAGCACTGTGTATCCCCTGTACTGTGTCTCCCTTGTACTGTGTTTCCCCTGTACTGTGTTTCCCCTACACTGTGTTTCCCCAGTACTGTATTTCCCTTGCACTGTGTTTCCCCAGTACTGTTACCCCCGGACTGTGTTTCTCCAGTACATTGATTCCCCAGGACTGTGTTTCCCCAGTGCTGTGTTTCCCCAGTACTGTGTTTCCCCTGTACTGTGTTTCTCCTGTACTGTGTTTCCCCAGTACAGTGTTTCCCCAGTACTGTGCATCCCCTGTACTGTGTTTCCCCTGTACTGTGTTTCCCCTGTCATGTGTTTCCCCTCTACTGTGTTTCCCCCGTACTGTGTTTCCCCATACTGTGTTTCCCCTGTATGTGTTTCCCCAGTACCGTCTTTCCCCAGTACTGTGTTTCCCCTGTACTGTGTTTGCCCAGTACTGTGTTTCCCCTGTACTGTATTTCCCCTGTACTGTTTCCCTAGTACTGTGTTTCCCCTGTACTGTGTTTCCCCAGTACTGTGTTTCCCCTGTACTGTGTTTCCCCAGTACTGTATTTCCCTGTACTGTGTTTCCCCAGTACTGTGTTTCCCCAGTACTGTGTTTCCCCTGTACTGTGTTTCCCCTGTACTGTGTTTCCCCGTACTGTGTTTCCCCTGTACTGTATTTCCCCTGTACTGTTTCCCTAGTACTATGTTTCCCCTGTACTGTGTTTCCCCAGTACTGTTTCCCCTGTACTGTGTTTCCCCATACTGTGTTTCCCCTGTACTGTATTTCCCCTGTACTGTTTCCCTAGTACTATGTTTCCCCTGTACTGTGTTTCCCCAGTACTGTATTTCCCTGTACTGTGTTTCCCCTCTACTGCGTTTCCACAGTACTGTGTGTCCCCTGTACTGTGTTTCCCCTGTGCTGTGTTTCCCCAGTACTGTGTTTCCCCCGTACTGTGTTTCTCCTGTACTGTATTTCCCTTGCACTGTGTTTCCCCAGTACTGTTACCCCAGGACTGTGTTTCCCCAGTAGATTGTTTCCCCAGGACTGTGTTTCCCCAGTGCTGTGTTTCCCCAGTACATTGTTTTCCCTGTACTGTGCTTCCCCATACTGTGTTTCCCCAGCACTGTGTAGCCCCTGTACTGTGTCTCCCTTGTACTGTGTTTTCCCTGTACTGTGTTTCCCCTACACTGTGTTTCCCCAGTACTGTATTTCCCTTGCACTGTGTTTCCCCAGTAATGTTACCCCAGGACTGTGTTTCCCCAGTACATTGTTTCCCCAGGACTGTGTTTCCCCAGTGCTGTGTTTCCCCAGTACATTGTTTTCCCTGTACTGTGTTTCCCCTGTACTGTGTCTCCCTTGTACTGTGTTTCCCCTGTACTGTGTTTCCTCTACACTGTGTTTCCCCAGTACTGTATTTCCCTTGCACCATGTTTCCCCTGTACTGTTATCCCAGGACTATGTTTCCCCAGTACATTGTTTCCCCAGGACTGTGTTTCCCCAGTGCTGTGTTTCCCCAGTACTGTGTTTCCCCAGTACCGTGTTTCCCCAGTACTGTTTCCCCTGTACTGTGTTTGCCCAGTACTGTGTTTCCCCTGTACTGTGTTTCCCCAGTAATGTTACCCCAGGACTGTGTTTCCCCAGTACATTGTTTCCCCAGGACTGTGTTTCCCCAGTACATTGTTTTCCCTGTACTGTGTTTCCCCATACTGTGTTTCCCCAGCACTGTGTATCCCCTGTACTGTGTCTCCCTTGTACTGTGTTTCCCCTGTACTGTGTTTCCTCTACACTGTGTTTCCCCAGTACTGTATTTCCCTTGCACTGTGTTTCCCCTGTACTGTTATCCCTGGACTATGTTTCCCCAGTACATTGTTTCCCCAGGACCGTGTTCCCCAGTGCTGTGTTTCCCCAGTACCGTGTTTCCCCAGTACTGTTTCCCTTGTACTGTTTCTCCAGTACTGTGTTTCCCCTGTACTGTGTTTCCCCTGTACTGTGTTTCCCCAGTACTATATTTCCCTGTACTGTGTTTCCCCAGTACTGTGTTTCCCCAGTACTGTTTCCCCTGTACTGTGTTTCCCCGTACTGTGTTTCCCCTGTACTGAATTTCCCCTGTACTGTGGTTCCCCAGTACTGTGTTTCCCCTGTACTGTGTTTCCCCTCTACTGTGTATCCCCAGTACTGTGTCCCCCCAGTACTGTGTTTCCCCTGTACTGTGTTTCCCCTGTACTGTGTTTCCCCGTACTGTGTTTCCCCTGTACTGTATTTCCCCTGTACTGTGGTTCCCCAGTACTGTGTTTCCCCGTACTGTGTTTCTCCTGAACTGTGTTTCCCCATACTGTGTTTCCCCTGTTGTGTTTCTCATGTACTGTGTTTCCCCCGTACGGTGTTTCCCAGTACGGTGTTTCCCCTGTACTGTGTTATCCCATACTGTGTTTCCCCGTACTGTGTTTCCCCATACTGTGTTTCCCTTGTACTGTGTTTCCCCTGTACTGTGTTTCCCCTGTACTGTGTTTCCCCTGTACTGTGTTTCCCCGTACTGTGTTTCTCCTGTACTGTGTTTCCCCTGTACTGTGTTTCCCCTGTACTGTGTTTCCCCAGTACTATATTTCCCTGTACTGTGTTTCCCCAGTACTGTGTTTCCCCAGTACTGTTTCCCCTGTACTGTGTTTCCCCGTACTGTGTTTCCCCTGTACTGAATTTCCCCTGTACTGTGTTTCCCCTGTACTGTGTTTCCCCTGTACTGTGTTTCCCCGTACTGTGTTTCCCCTGTACTGTATTTCCCCTGTACTGTGGTTCCCCAGTACTGTGTTTCCCCGTACTGTGTTTCTCCTGAACTGTGTTTCCCCATACTGTGTTTCCCCTGTTGTGTTTCTCATGTACTGTGTTTCCCCCGTACGGTGTTTCCCAGTACGGTGTTTCCCCTGTACTGTGTTATCCCATACTGTGTTTCCCCTGTACTGTGTTTCCCCGTACTGTGTTTCTCCTGTACTGTGTTTCCCCGTACTGTGTTTCCCCTGTTGTGTTTCTCATGTACTGTGTTTCCCCCGTATGGTGTTTCCCAGTACGGTGTTTCCCCTGTACTGTGTTATCCCATACTGTGTTTCCCCGTACTGTGTTTCCCCATACTGTGTTTCCCTTGTACTGTGTTTCCCCTGTACTGTGTTTCCCCAGTACTGTGTTTCTTGTGTACTGTGTTTCCCCGTACGTGTTTCGCAGTACTGTGTTTCCCCAGTACTGTGTTTCCCTTGTACTATGTTTCCCCTGTACTGTGTTTCCCCTGTACTGTGTTTCCCCAGTACTATATTTCCCTGTACTGTGTTTCCCCAGTACTGTGTTTCCCCAGTACTGTTTCCCCTGTACTGTGTTTCCCAGTACTGTGTTTCCCCTGTACTGTATTTCCCCTGTACTGTGGTTCCCCAGTACTGTGTTTCCCCTGTACTGTGTTCCCCCTCTACTGTGTATCCCCAGTACTGTGTCCCCCCAGTACTGTGTTTCCCCTGTACTGTGTTTCCCCTGTACTGTGTTTCCCCGTACTGTGTTTCCCCTGTACTGTATTTCCCCTGTGCTGTGGTTCCCCAGTACTGTGTTTCCCCGTACTGTGTTTCTCCTGTACTGTGTTTCCCCGTACTGTGTTTCCCCTGTTGTGTTTCTCATGTACTGTGTTTCCCCCGTACGGTGTTTCCCAGTACGGTGTTTCCCCTGTACTGTGTTATCCCATACTGTGTTTCCCCTGTACTGTGTTTCCCCGTACTGTGTTTCTCCTGTACTGTGTTTCCCCGTACTGTGTTTCCCCTGTTGTGTTTCTCATGTACTGTGTTTCCCCCGTACGGTGTTTCCCAGTACGGTGTTTCCCCTGTACTGTGTTATCCCATACTGTGTTTCCCCGTACTGTGTTTCCCCATACTGTGTTTCCCTTGTACTGTGTTTCCCCTGTACTGTGTTTCCCCTGTACTGTGTTTCCCCTGTACTGTGTTTCCCCGTACTGTGTTTCTCCTGTACTGTGTTTCCCCGTACTGTGTTTCCCCTGTTGTGTTTCTCATGTACTGTGTTTCCCCCGTACGGTGTTTCCCAGTATGGTGTTTCCCCTGTACTGTGTTATCCCATACTGTGTTTCCCCGTACTGTGTTTCCCCATACTGTGTTTCCCTTGTACTGTGTTTCCCCTGTACTGTGTTTCCCCTGTACTGTGTTTCCCCAGTACTGTGTTTCTTGTGTACTGTGTTTCCCCCGTACGTGTTTCGCAGTACTGTGTTTCCCCATACTGTGTTTCCCTTGTACTATGTTTCGCCTGTACTGTGTTTCCCCAGTTCTGTGTTGCTGTTGACTGCTTCCCCAGTACTATGTTTCCCCTGTACTGTGTTTCCCCTGTACTATTTCCCTTGCACTGTGTTTCCCCTGTACTTTGTAGCCCCTGTACTGTGTTTCTCCTGTACTGTGTTTCTCCTGTACTGTGTTTCCCCAGTATTGTGTTTCCCCTGTACTGTGTTTCCCCTGTACTGTGTTTCCCCTCTACTGTGTATCCCCAGTACTGTGTCCCCCCAGTACTGTGTTTCCCCTGTACTGTGTTTCCCCTGTACTGTGTTTCCCCGTACTGTGTTTCCCCTGTACTGTATTTCCCCTGTGCTGTGGTTCCCCAGTACTGTGTTTCCCCGGACTGTGTTTCTCCTGTACTGTGTTTCCCCGTACTGTGTTTCCCCTGTTGTGTTTCTCATGTACTGTGTTTCCCCCGTACGGTGTTTCCCAGTACGGTGTTTCCCCTGTACTGTGTTATCCCATACTGTGTTTCCCCTGTACTGTGTTTCCCCGTACTGTGTTTCTCCTGTACTGTGTTTCCCCGTACTGTGTTTCCCCTGTTGTGTTTCTCATGTACTGTGTTTCCCCCGTACGGTGTTTCCCAGTACGGTGTTTCCCCTGTACTGTGTTATCCCATACTGTGTTTCCCCGTACTGTGTTTCCCCATACTGTGTTTCCCTTGTACTGTGTTTCCCCTGTACTGTGTTTCCCCTGTACTGTGTTTCTCCAATACTGTGTTTCTTGTGTATTGTGTTTCCCCCATACGTGTTTCGCAGTACTGTGTTTCCCCAGTACTGTGTTTCCCTTGTACTATGTTTCGCCTGTACTGTGTTTCCCCAGTTCTGTGTTACTGTGTACTGCTTCCCCAGTACTATGTTTCCCCTGTACTGTGTTTCCCCTGTACTATTTCCCTTGCACTGTGTTTCCCCTGTACTTTGTAGCCCCTGTACTGTGTTTCTCCTGTACTGTGTTTCTCCTGTACTGTGTTTCCCCAGTATTGTGTTTCCCCTGTACTGTGTTTCCCCAGTACTGTGTTTCCCCAGTACTGTGCGTCCCCTGTACTGTGTTTCCCCTGTACTATGTTTCCCCTGTACTGTGTTTCCCCTGTACTGTGATTCCCCTGTACTGTTTCCCCAGTACTGTTGCCCCAGTACTGTGTTTCCCTTGTACTGTGTTTCCCCTGTACTGTGTTTCCCTGTACTGTGTTTCCCCTGTACTGTGATTCCCCTGTACTGTTTCCCCAGTACTGTTTCCCCAGTACTGTGTTTCCCCTGTACTGTGTTTCTCCTGTACTGTGTTTCCCCGTACTGTGTTTCCCCTGTTGTGTTTCTCATGTACTGTGTTTCCCCCGTATGGTGTTTCCCAGTATGGTGTTTCCCCTGTACTGTGTTATCCCGTACTGTGTTTCCCCGTACTGTGTTTCCCCAGTACTGTGTTTCTTGTGTACTGTGTTTCCCCCGTACGTGTTTCGCAGTACTGTGTTTCCCCAGTACTGTGTTTCCCTTGTACTATGTTTCGCCTATACTGTGTTTCCCCAGTTCTGTGTTACTGTGTACTGCTTCCCCAGTACTATGTTTCCCCTGTACTGTGTTTCCCCTGTACTATTTCCCTTGCACTGTGTTTCCCCTGTACTTTGTAGCCCCTGTACTGTGTTTCTCCTGTACTGTGTTTCTCCTGTACTGTGTTTCCCCAGTACATAGAACATAGAACATAGAAGAATACAGCGCAGTACAGGCCCTTGGGCCCTCGATGTTGCGCCGATCCAAGCCCACCTAAACTACACTAACCCACTATCCTCCATATACCTATCCAATGCCCTCTTAAATGCCCATAAAGAGGGAGAGTCCACCACTGTTACTGGCAGGGCATTCCATGAACTAACGACTCGCTGAGTGAAGAACCTACCCCTAACATCAGTCCTATATCTACCCCCCCTCCCTTTAATTTAAAGCTATGCCCCCTTGTAATACCCGACTCAATACGCGGGAAAAGGTTCATACTGTCGACCCTATCTAACCCCCTAATCATCTTGTACACCTCAATCAAGTCACCCCTAAACCTTCTTTTCTCTAGTGAAAACAGCCCCAAGTGCCTCAGTCTTTCCTCATACGATTTTCCTACCATACCAGGCAACATCCTGGTAAACCTCCTCTGCACCCGTTCCAATGCCTCCACATCCTTCCTAAAGTATGGCGACCAAAACTGCACACAATATTCCAGATGCGGCCATACCAGAGTCTTATACAACTGCATCATGACCTCAGGACTCCGGAACTCAATTCCTCTACCAATAAAAGCCAGTACGCCATATGCCTTCCTCACCGCACTATTTACCTGGGTGGCAACTTTCAGAGATCTGTGTACATGGACACCAAGATCCCTCTGCTCATCCACACTACCAAGTATCCGACCATTAGCCCAGTACCCCATCTTTTTGTTATTCTTCCCAAAGTGAATCACCTCGCACTTAGCTACATTGAATTCCATCTGCCACCTTTCTGCCCAGCTCTGCAGCTTCTCTATATCCTGCTGTAACCTGCCACATGCTTCCTCACTGTCAACAACTCCTCCGACTTTCGTATCATCCGCAAACTTGCTCACCCAACCTTCTAACCCCTCTTCCAGGTCATTTATAAAAATGACAAACAGCAATGGTCCCAAAACAGATCCTTGCGGAACACCACTAGTGACGGCACTCCATGAAGAAACTTTGCCATCAACTACTACCCTCTGTCTTCTTCCATCCAGCCAATTCCTAATCCAAACCTCCAACTCACCCTCAATGCCATATCTCCGTATTTTCTGCAGTAGCCTACCATGGGGAACCTTATCAAACGCCTTACTAAAATCCATATATACCACATCTACCGCTTTCCCCTCATCAACCTCCTTCGTCACCTTTTCAAAGAATTCAATAAGGTTTGTGAGGCACGACTTGCCCTTCACAAAACCATGCTGACTATCCTTGATCACATTATTCCTATCTAGATGTGCATAAATCCTATCCCTTACAATTCTCTCTAAGACTTTGCCCACAACAGAAGTGAGACTCACCGGCCTATAGTTACTAGGGCTATCCCTACTCCCCTTTTTGAACAAGGGAACCACATTTGCTATCCTCCAGTCTTCTGGGACTACTCCTGTAGACAAAGAGGACATAAAAATCAAGGCCAATGGCTCTGCAATCTCCTCCCTTGCTTCCCAGAGAATCCTAGGATAAATGCCATCAGGCCCAGGGGACTTATCTATTTTCACCTTTTCCAGGATTTCCAACACCTCTTCTCTACATACCTCAAAGCCATCCATTCTACTTATTTGTGCCTCAGTATTCTCATCGACAACAATGCCCTGTTCCTGAGTGAATACTGAAGAAAAGTATTCATTCAGTGTCTCCCCAATCTCTTCCGCCTCCACACGCAACTTCCCCCTACTATCCTTGACTGGACCTATTCCTACCCTAGTCATTCTTTTATTCCTAACATACCTATAGAAAGCCTTAGGGTTTTCCCTAATCCTATCTACTAAGGACCTTTCATGTCCCCTCCTTGCTGCTTTTAGCTCTCTCTTCAGGTCCTTCCTGGCTACCCTATAACTCTCAATCGCCCCAATTGAACCTTCACTTCTCATCTTGAGATAGGCCGCCCTCTTCCATTTAACAAGGGATTCCAATTCCTTATTAAACCACGGCTCCCTCGCACGACCCTTTCCTTCCTGCCTGACAGGTACATAATTATCAAGGACACTCAATAGTTGCCCCTTGAACAAGTTCCACATATCATTTACACTCTTGCCTTGGAGTCTACTTTTCCAAGCCACACATCCTAAGTCATGCCTCACCGCATCATAATTTCCCTTACCCCAGCTATAATTCTTGCCCTGTAGTACACACTTATCCCTCTCCATCACGAGAGTAAAAATCACCGAATTATGGTCACTATCCCCAAAGTGCTCACCTACCTCTAATTCTAACACCTGGCCTGGTTCGTTACCCAGAACCAAATCCAGTATGGCCTCACCTCTTGTTGGCCTGTCTACATATTCTGTCAGGAAACTCTCCTGCACACATTGAACAAACACTGACCCCTGTATTGTGTTTCCCCTGTACTGTGTTTCCCCAGTACTGTGTTTCCCCAGTACTGTGCGTCCCCTGTACTGTGTTTCCCCTGTACTATGTTTCCCCTGTACTGTGTTTCCCCTGTACTGTGATTCCCCTGTACTGTTTCCCCAGTACTGTTGCCCCAGTACTGTGTTTCCCTTGTACTGTGTTTCCCCTGTACTGTGTTTCCCTGTACTGTGTTTCCCCTGTACTGTGATTCCCCTGTACTGTTTCCCCAGTACTGTTTCCCCAGTACTGTGTTTCCCCTGTACTGTGTTTCTCCTGTACTGTGTTTCCCCTGTACTGTGTTTCCCCTGTACGGTGTTTCTCTGTACTGTGTTTCCCCTGTAATGTGTTTCCCTAGTACTGTGTTTCCCCAGTACTGTGTTTCCCCAGTATTGTGTTTCCCCTGTACTGTGTTTCCCCTGTACTGTGCTCCCCTACTACTGTTTTCCAGTACTGTGTTTCCCCTGTACTGTGTTTCCCCTGTGCTGTGTTTCCCCTGCACTGTGTTTCCCTCGTACTGTGTTTCCCCAGTACAGTGTTTCTCCTGTACTGTGTTTCCCCAGTACTGTTTTTCTCCTGTACTGTGTTTCGCCTGTACTGTGTTTCCCCAGTTCTGTGTTGCCGTGTACTGCTTCCCCAGTACTATGTTTCCCCTGTACTGTGTTTCCCCTGTACTATTTCCCTTGCACTCTGTTTCCCCTGTACTGTGTACCCCCTGTACTGTGTTTCTCCTGTACTGTGTTTCTCCGGTACTGTGTTTCGCCAGTATTGTGTTTCCCCTGTACTGTGTTTCCCCAGTACTGTGTTTCCCCAGTACTGTTTCCCCTGTACTGTGTTTCCCTGTACTGTGTTTCCCCTGTACTGTATTTCCCCTGTACTGTGGTTCCCCAGTACTGTGTTTCTCCTGTACTGTGTTTCCCCGGTACTGTGCATCCCCAGTACTGTATTTCCCTGTACTGTGTTTCCCCAGTACTGTGTTTCCCCAGTACTGTTTCCCCTGTACTGTGTTTCCCCGTACTGTGTTTCCCCTGTACTGTATTTCCCCTGTGCTGTGGTTCCCCAGTACTGTGTTTCCCCTGTACTGTGTTTCCCCAGTACTGTGTTTCCCCTGTACTGTGTTTCCCCAGTACTGTGTTTCCCCTGTACTGTGTTTCCCCTGTACTGTGTTTCCCCTCTACTGTGTATCCCCAGTACTGTGTCCCCCCAGTACTGTGTTTCCCCTGTACTGTGTTTCCCCGGGTTGGTGATGATTAGTCACTGCCAGTTCTCCACCAGCGTTTCTCCACTGGGATCGTTTGACCTCTGGAGACTATTTGCCACCGGAAATATATATATATCTGTACTGATTGTTTTCCCTCCCGCCTGTTCTTTCATACTTCTCAGTCCCCTTTATTTATACAACTACATCCCACATATTGATTAAAAAAAAGTAAAATAAATATCATTTTATTGGTTTATATATAAAAATGAGTTACAAACTTTAACCAGAAAAAGGAAATATATTTTAAAAATCTTTATAATGGCAGTCAAATCTCGCATTAATATTAAACAATGAAATTTCAGTTCATTTGATAGTTATGTGCTATTCCTCTATGATATCCCAAACAATCTCTTCCACTGTAATTAACAACAATTTTTTTTTATCTATCATCTGCGTCTCGATTTTTTTTAGCTTTATTTTTATCACCGTGCCACTCTTGTTGTGGATCTGTCCATTACATCGGCCCCTTTGTTCACATCGCCAAAACGTAATTCTTGAATCACTCTTGGATAGTTTATCGAAATCATATATAAAACTATCATGGTGAAACTTCTTATTTCCACGTTTACTAATAATTTCTGTTTCCATTTTGAAGACTTGAGGGTAAATGGAAAAAAAATGCAAGCTTTAAAAGAACTCTCCTGTAACGAAAATAAATTGTTACTGAAACAACGCAAACACTACCTTGACCAATATAACGACAATTTTATATTGTTTAGACATGCTTGTTGTCTAACATTTTAAACAAAAAAAATTCTATTAACAAAAATAAATGATTATTAAAACAAGTAAACGCTACTGCCAATATTCAAAATATACGACTTATTTGCGGTGGCGCATCGCCTTCAGTGGTCAAAGGGCAGTGGCTAATCGGCGGCAGCGAATGGTCCCAACCTGGTTTCCCCTGTACTGTGTTTCCCCTGTACTGTGTTTCCCCTGTACTGTGTTTCCCCTGTACTGTGTTTCCCCGTACTGTGTTTCTCCTGTACTGTGTTTCCCCGTACTGTGTTTCCCCTGTTGTGTTTCTCATGTACTGTGTTTCCCCCGTACGGTGTTTCCCAGTATGGTGTTTCCCCTGTACTGTGTTATCCCATACTGTGTTTCCCCGTACTGTGTTTCCCCATACTGTGTTTCCCTTGTACTGTGTTTCCCCTGTACTGTGTTTCCCCTGTACTGTGTTTCCCCAGTACTGTGTTTCTTGTGTACTGTGTTTCCCCCGTACGTGTTTCGCAGTACTGTGTTTCCCCATACTGTGTTTCCCTTGTACTATGTTTCGCCTGTACTGTGTTTCCCCAGTTCTGTGTTGCTGTGTACTGCTTCCCCAGTACTATGTTTCCCCTGTACTGTGTTTCCCCTGTACTATTTCCCTTGCACTGTGTTTCCCCTGTACTTTGTAGCCCCTGTACTGTGTTTCTCCTGTACTGTGTTTCTCCTGTACTGTGTTTCCCCAGTATTGTGTTTCCCCTGTACTGTGTTTCCCCAGTACTGTGTTTCCCCAGTACTGTGCGTCCCCTGTACTGTGTTTCCCCTGTACTATGTTTCCCCTGTTCTGTGTTTCCCCTGAACTGTGATTCCCCTGTACTGTTTCCCCAGTACTGTTGCCCCAGTACTGTGTTTCCCTTGTACTGTGTTTCCCCTGTACTGTGTTTCCCTGTACTGTGTTTCCCCTGTACTGTGATTCCCCTGTACTGTTTCCCCAGTACTGTTTCCCCAGTACTGTGTTTCCCCGTACTGTGTTTCCCCTGTTGTGTTTCTCATGTACTGTGTTTCCCCCGTACGGTGTTTCCCAGTATGGTGTTTCCCCTGTACTGTGTTATCCCATACTGTGTTTCCCCGTACTGTGTTTCCCCATACTGTGTTTCCCTTGTACTGTGTTTCCCCTGTACTGTGTTTCCCCTGTACTGTGTTTCCCCAGTACTGTGTTTCTTGTGTACTGTGTTTCCCCCGTACGTGTTTCGCAGTACTGTGTTTCCCCAGTACTGTGTTTCCCTTGTACTATGTTTCGCCTGTACTGTGTTTCCCCAGTTCTGTGTTACTGTGTACTGCTTCCCCAGTACTATGTTTCCCCTGTACTGTGTTTCCCCTGTACTATTTCCCTTGCACTGTGTTTCCCCTGTACTTTGTAGCCCCTGTACTGTGTTTCTCCTGTACTGTGTTTCTCCTGTACTGTGTTTCCCCAGTATTGTGTTTCCCCTGTACTGTGTTTCCCCAGTACTGTGTTTCCCCAGTACTGTGCGTCCCCTGTACTGTGTTTCCCCTGTACTATGTTTCCCCTGTACTGTGTTTCCCCTGTACTGTGATTCCCCTGTACTGTTTCCCCAGTACTGTTGCCCCAGTACTGTGTTTCCCTTGTACTGTGTTTCCCCTGTACTGTGTTTCCCTGTACTGTGTTTCCCCTGTACTGTGATTCCCCTGTACTGTTTCCCCAGTACTGTTTCCCCAGTACTGTGTTTCCCCTGTACTGTGTTTCTCCTGTACTGTGTTTCCCCTGTACTGTGTTTCCCCTGTACGGTGTTTCTCTGTACTGTGTTTCCCCTGTAATGTGTTTCCCTAGTACTGTGTTTCCCCAGTACTGTGTTTCCCCAGTACTGTGTTTCCCCTGTACTGTGTTTCCCCTGTACTGTGCTCCCCTACTACTGTTTTCCAGTACTGTGTTTCCCCTGTACTGTGTTTCCCCTGTGCTGTGTTTCCCCTGCACTGTGTTTCCCTCATACTGTGTTTCCCCAGTACAGTGTTTCTCCTGTACTGTGTTTCCCCAGTACTGTTTTTCTCCTGTACTGTGTTTCGCCTGTACTGTGTTTCCCCAGTTCTGTGTTGCCGTGTACTGCTTCCCCAGTACTATGTTTCCCCTGTACTGTGTTTCCCCTGTACTATTTCCCTTGCACTCTGTTTCCCCTGTACTGTGTACCCCCTGTACTGTGTTTCTCCTGTACTGTGTTTCTCCGGTACTGTGTTTCGCCAGTATTGTGTTTCCCCTGTACTGTGTTTCCCCAGTACTGTGTTTCCCCAGTACTGTTTCCCCTGTACTGTGTTTCCCCTGTTGTGTTTCTCATGTACTGTGTTTCCCCCGTACGGTGTTTCCCAGTATGGTGTTTCCCCTGTACTGTGTTATCCCATACTGTGTTTCCCCGTACTGTGTTTCCCCATACTGTGTTTCCCTTGTACTGTGTTTCCCCTGTACTGTGTTTCCCCTGTACTGTGTTTCCCCAGTACTGTGTTTCTTGTGTACTGTGTTTCCCCGTACGTGTTTCGCAGTACTGTGTTTCCCTTGTACTATGTTTCGCCTGTACTGTGTTTCCCCAGTTCTGTGTTACTGTGTACTGCTTCCCCAGTACTATGTTTCCCCTGTACTGTGTTTCCCCTGTACTATCTCCCTTGCACTGTGTTTCCCCTGTACTTTGTAGCCCCTGTACTGTGTTTCTCCTGTACTGTGTTTCTCCTGTACTGTGTTTCCCCAGTATTGTGTTTCCCCTGTACTGTGTTTCCCCAGTACTGTGTTTCCCCAGTACTGTGCGTCCCCTGTACTGTGTTTCCCCTGTACTATGTTTCCCCTGTACTGTGTTTCCCCTGAACTGTGATTCCCCTGTACTGTTTCCCCAGTACTGTTGCCCCAGTACTGTGTTTCCCTTGTACTGTGTTTCCCCTGTACTGTGTTTCCCTGTACTGTGTTTCCCCTGTACTGTGATTCCCCTGTACTGTTTCCCCAGTACTGTTTCCCCAGTACTGTGTTTCCCCTGTACTGTGTTTCTCCTGTACTGTGTTTCCCCTGTACTGTGTTTCCCCTGTACGGTGTTTCTCTGTACTGTGTTTCCCCTGTAATGTGTTTCCCTAGTACTGTGTTTCCCCAGTACTGTGTTTCCCCAGTACTGTGTTTCCCCTGTACTGTGTTTCCCCTGTACTGTGCTCCCCTACTACTGTTTTCCAGTACTGTGTTTCCCCTGTACTGTGTTTCCCCTGTGCTGTGTTTCCCCTGCACTGTGTTTCCCTCGTACTGTGTTTCCCCAGTACAGTGTTTCTCCTGTACTGTGTTTCCCCAGTACTGTTTTTCTCCTGTACTGTGTTTCGCCTGTACTGTGTTTCCCCAGTTCTGTGTTGCCGTGTACTGCTTCCCCAGTACTATGTTTCCCCTGTACTGTGTTTCCCCTGTACTATTTCCCTTGCACTCTGTTTCCCCTGTACTGTGTACCCACTGTACTGTGTTTCTCCTGTACTGTGTTTCTCCGGTACTGTGTTTCGCCAGTATTGTGTTTCCCCTGTACTGTGTTTCCCCAGTACTGTGTTTCCCCAGTACTGTTTCCCCTGTACTGTGTTTCCCCGTACTGTGTTTCCCCTGTACTGTATTTCCCCTGTACTGTGGTTCCCCAGTACTGTGTTTCTCCTGTACTGTGTTTCTCCGGTACTGTGCATCCCCAGTACTGTATTTCCCTGTACTGTGTTTCCCCAGTACTGTGTTTCCCCAGTACTGTTTCCCCTGTACTGTGTTTCCCCGTACTGTGTTTCCCCTGTACTGTATTTCCCCTGTGCTGTGGTTCCCCAGTACTGTGTTTCCCCTGTACTGTGTTTCCCCAGTACTGTGTTTCTTGTGTACTGTGTTTCCCCCGTATGTGTTTCGCAGTACTGTGTTTCCCCAGTACTGTGTTTCCCTTGTACTATGTTTCGCCTGTACTGTGTTTCCCCTGTACTATTTCCCTTGCACTGTGTTTCCCCTGTACTTTGTAGCCCCTGTACTGTGTTTCTCCGGTACTGTGTTTCTCCTGTACTGTGTTTCCCCAGTATTGTGTTTCCCCTGTACTGTGTTTCCCCAGTACTGTGTTTCCCCAGTACTGTGCGTCCCCTGTACTGTGTTTCCCCTGTACTATGTTTCCCCTGTACTGTGTTTCCCCTGTACTGTGATTCCCCTGTACTGTTTCCCCAGTACTGTTGCCCCAGTACTGTGTTTCCCTTGTACTGTGGTTCCCCTGTACTGTGTTTCCCTGTACTGTGTTTCCCCTGTACTGTGATTCCCCTGTACTGTTTCCCCAGTACTGTTTCCCCAGTACTGTGTTTCCCCTGTACTGTGTTTCTCCTGTACTGTGTTTCCCCTGTACTGTGTTTCCCCTGTACGGTGTTTCTCTGTACTGTGTTTCCCCTGTAATGTGTTTCCCTAGTACTGTGTTTCCCCAGTACTGTGTTTCCCCAGTACTGTGTTTCCCCTGTACTGTGTTTCCCCTGTACTGTGCTCCCCTACTATTGTTTTCCAGTACTGTGTTTCCCCTGTACTGTGTTTCCCCTGTGCTGTGTTTCCCCTGCACTGTGTTTCCCTCATACTGTGTTTCCCCAGTACAGTGTTTCTCCTGTACTGTGTTTCCCCAGTTCTGTGTTGCCGTGTACTGCTTCCCCAGTACTATGTTTCCCCTGTACTGTGTTTCCCCTGTACTATTTCCCTTGCACTCTGTTTCCCCTGTACTGTGTACCCCCTGTACTGTGTTTCTCCTGTACTGTGTTTCCCCGGTACTGTGTTTCCCCAGTACTGTTTCCCCTGTACTGTGTTTCCCCTGTTGTGTTTCTCATGTACTGTGTTTCCCCCGTACGGTGTTTCCCAGTATGGTGTTTCCCCTGTACTGTGTTATCCCATACTGTGTTTCCCCGTACTGTGTTTCCCCATACTGTGTTTCCCTTGTACTGTGTTTCCCCTGTACTGTGTTTCCCCTGTACTGTGTTTCCCCAGTACTGTGTTTCTTGTGTACTGTGTTTCCCCCGTACGTGTTTCGCAGTACTGTGTTTCCCTTGTACTATGTTTCGCCTGTACTGTGTTTCCCCAGTTCTGTGTTACTGTGTACTGCTTCCCCAGTACTATGTTTCCCCTGTACTGTGTTTCCCCTGTACTATCTCCCTTGCACTGTGTTTCCCCTGTACTTTGTAGCCCCTGTACTGTGTTTCTCCTGTACTGTGTTTCTCCTGTACTGTGTTTCCCCAGTATTGTGTTTCCCCTGTACTGTGTTTCCCCAGTACTGTGTTTCCCCAGTACTGTGCGTCCCCTGTACTGTGTTTCCCCTGTACTGTGATTCCCCTGTACTGTTTCCCCAGTACTGTTGCCCCAGTACTGTGTTTCCCTTGTACTGTGTTTCCCCTGTACTGTGTTTCCCTGTACTGTGTTTCCCCTGTACTGTGATTCCCCTGTACTGTTTCCCCAGTACTGTTTCCCCAGTACTGTGTTTCCCCTGTACTGTGTTTCTCCTGTACTGTGTTTCCCCTGTACTGTGTTTCCCCTGTACGGTGTTTCTCTGTACTGTGTTTCCCCTGTAATGTGTTTCCCTAGTACTGTGTTTCCCCAGTACTGTGTTTCCCCAGTACTGTGTTTCCCCTGTACTGTGTTTCCCCTGTACTGTGCTCCCCTACTACTGTTTTCCAGTACTGTGTTTCCCCTGTACTGTGTTTCCCCTGTGCTGTGTTTCCCCTGCACTGTGTTTCCCTCGTACTGTGTTTCCCCAGTACAGTGTTTCTCCTGTACTGTGTTTCCCCAGTACTGTTTTTCTCCTGTACTGTGTTTCGCCTGTACTGTGTTTCCCCAGTTCTGTGTTGCCGTGTACTGCTTCCCCAGTACTATGTTTCCCCTGTACTGTGTTTCCCCTGTACTATTTCCCTTGCACTCTGTTTCCCCTGTACTGTGTACCCCCTGTACTGTGTTTCTCCTGTACTGTGTTTCTCCGGTACTGTGTTTCGCCAGTATTGTGTTTCCCCTGTACTGTGTTTCCCCAGTACTGTGTTTCCCCAGTACTGTTTCCCCTGTACTGTGTTTCCCCGTACTGTGTTTCCCCTGTACTGTATTTCCCCTGTACTGTGGTTCCCCAGTACTGTGTTTCTCCTGTACTGTGTTTCTCCGGTACTGTGCATCCCCAGTACTGTATTTCCCTGTACTGTGTTTCCCCAGTACTGTGTTTCCCCAGTACTGTTTCCCCTGTACTGTGTTTCCCCGTACTGTGTTTCCCCTGTACTGTATTTCCCCTGTGCTGTGGTTCCCCAGTACTGTGTTTCCCCTGTACTGTGTTTCCCCAGTACTGTGTTTCTTGTGTACTGTGTTTCCCCCGTACGTGTTTCGCAGTACTGTGTTTCCCCAGTACTGTGTTTCCCTTGTACTATGTTTCGCCTGTACTGTGTTTCCCCTGTACTATTTCCCTTGCACTGTGTTTCCCCTGTACTTTGTAGCCCCTGTACTGTGTTTCTCCTGTACTGTGTTTCTCCTGTACTGTGTTTCCCCAGTATTGTGTTTCCCCTGTACTGTGTTTCCCCAGTACTGTGTTTCCCCAGTACTGTGCGTCCCCTGTACTGTGTTTCCCCTGTACTATGTTTCCCCTGTACTGTGTTTCCCCTGTACTGTGATTCCCCTGTACTGTTTCCCCAGTACTGTTGCCCCAGTACTGTGTTTCCCTTGTACTGTGGTTCCCCTGTACTGTGTTTCCCTGTACTGTGTTTCCCCTGTACTGTGATTCCCCTGTACTGTTTCCCCAGTACTGTTTCCCCAGTACTGTGTTTCCCCTGTACTGTGTTTCTCCTGTACTGTGTTTCCCCTGTACTGTGTTTCACCTGTACGGTGTTTCTCTGTACTGTGTTTCCCCTGTAATGTGTTTCCCTAGTACTGTGTTTCCCCAGTACTGTGTTTCCCCAGTACTGTGTTTCCCCTGTACTGTGTTTCCCCTGTACTGTGCTCCCCTACTACTGTTTTCCAGTACTGTGTTTCCCCTGTACTGTGTTTCCCCTGTGCTGTGTTTCCCCTGCACTGTGTTTCCCTCATACTGTGTTTCCCCAGTACAGTGTTTCTCCTGTACTGTGTTTCCCCAGTACTGTTTTTCTCCTGTACTGTGTTTCGCCTGTACTGTGTTTCCCCAGTTCTGTGTTGCCGTGTACTGCTTCCCCAGTACTATGTTTCCCCTGTACTGTGTTTCCCCTGTACTATTTCCCTTGCACTCTGTTTCCCCTGTACTGTGTACCCCCTGTACTGTGTTTCTCCTGTACTGTGTTTCTCCGGTACTGTGTTTCGCCAGTATTGTGTTTCCCCTGTACTGTGTTTCCCCAGTACTGTGTTTCCCCAGTACTGTTTCCCCTGTACTGTGTTTCCCCTGTTGTGTTTCTCATGTACTGTGTTTCCCCCGTACGGTGTTTCCCAGTATGGTGTTTCCCCTGTACTGTGTTATCCCATACTGTGTTTCCCCGTACTGTGTTTCCCCATACTGTGTTTCCCTTGTACTGTGTTTCCCCTGTACTGTGTTTCCCCTGTACTGTGTTTCCCCAGTACTGTGTTTCTTGTGTACTGTGTTTCCCCCGTACGTGTTTCGCAGTACTGTGTTTCCCCAGTACTGTGTTTCCCTTGTACTATGTTTCGCCTGTACTGTGTTTCCCCAGTTCTGTGTTACTGTGTACTGCTTCCCCAGTACTATGTTTCCCCTGTACTGTGTTTCCCCTGTACTATTTCCCTTGCACTGTGTTTCCCCTGTACTTTGTAGCCCCTGTACTGTGTTTCTCCTGTACTGTGTTTCTCCTGTACTGTGTTTCCCCAGTATTGTGTTTCCCCTGTACTGTGTTTCCCCAGTACTGTGTTTCCCCAGTACTGTGCGTCCCCTGTACTGTGTTTCCCCTGTACTATGTTTCCCCTGTACTGTGTTTCCCCTGTACTGTGATTCCCCTGTACTGTTTCCCCAGTACTGTTGCCCCAGTACTGTGTTTCCCTTGTACTGTGTTTCCCCTGTACTGTGTTTCCCTGTACTGTGTTTCCCCTGTACTGTGATTCCCCTGTACTGTTTCCCCAGTACTGTTTCCCCAGTACTGTGTTTCCCCTGTACTGTGTTTCTCCTGTACTGTGTTTCCCCTGTACTGTGTTTCCCCTGTACGGTGTTTCTCTGTACTGTGTTTCCCCTGTAATGTGTTTCCCTAGTACTGTGTTTCCCCAGTACTGTGTTTCCCCAGTACTGTTTCCCCTGTACTGTGTTTCCCCTGTACTGTGCTCCCCTACTACTGATTTCCAGTACTGTGTTTCCCCTGTACTGTGTTTCCCCTGTGCTGTGTTTCCCCTGCACTGTGTTTCCCCCGTACTGTGTTTCCCCAGTACAGTGTTTCTCCTGTACTGTGTTTCCCCAGTACTGTTTTTCTCCTGTACTGTGTTTCGCCTGTACTGTGTTTCCCCAGTTCTGTGTTGCCGTGTACTGCTTCCCCAGTACTATGTTTCCCCTGTACTGTGTTTCCCCTGTACTATTTCCCTTGCACTCTGTTTCCTCTGTACTGTGTACCCCCTGTACTGTGTTTCTCCTGTACTGTGTTTCTCCGGTACTGTGTTTCGCCAGTATTGTGTTTCCCCTGTACTGTGTTTCCCCAGTACTGTGTTTCCCCAGTACTGTTTCCCCTGTACTGTGTTTCCCCGTACTGTGTTTCCCCTGTACTGTATTTCCCCTGTACTGTGGTTCCCCAGTACTGTGTTTCTCCTGTACTGTGTTTCTCCGGTACTGTGCATCCCCAGTACTGTTTCCCCTGTACTGTGTTTCCCCGTACTGTGTTTCCCCTGTACTGTATTTCCCCTGTGCTGTGGTTCCCCAGTACTGTGTTTCCCCTGTACTGTGTTTCCCCAGTACTGTGTTTCCCCTGTACTGTGTTTCCCCTGTACTGTGTTTCCCCTGTACTGTGTTTCCCCGGGTTGGTGATGATTAGTCACTGCCAGTTCTCCACCAGCGTTTCTCCACTGGGATCGTTTGACCTCTGGAGACTATTTGCCACCGGAAATATATATATATCTGTACTGATTGTTTTCCCTCCCGCCTGTTCTTTCATACTTCTCAGTCCCCTTTATTTATACAACTACATCCCACATATTGATTAAAAAAAAGTAAAATAAATATCATTTTATTGGTTTATATATAAAAATGAGTTACAAACTTTAACCAGAAAAAGGAAATATATTTTAAAAATCTTTATAATGGCAGTCAAATCTCGCATTAATATTAAACAATGAAATTTCAGTTCATTTGATAGTTATGTGCTATTCCTCTATGATATCCCAAACAATCTCTTCCACTGTAATTAACAACAATTTTTTTTTATCTATCATCTGCGTCTCGATTTTTTTTAGCTTTATTTTTATCACCGTGCCACTCTTGTTGTGGATCTGTCCATTACATCGGCCCCTTTGTTCACATCGCCAAAACGTAATTCTTGAATCACTCTTGGATAGTTTATCGAAATCATATATAAAACTATCATGGTGAAACTTCTTATTTCCACGTTTACTAATAATTTCTGTTTCCATTTTGAAGACTTGAGGGTAAATGGAAAAAAAATGCAAGCTTTAAAAGAACTCTCCTGTAACGAAAATAAATTGTTACTGAAACAACGCAAACACTACCTTGACCAATATAACGACAATTTTATATTGTTTAGACATGCTTGTTGTCTAACATTTTAAACAAAAAAAATTCTATTAACAAAAATAAATGATTATTAAAACAAGTAAACGCTACTGCCAATATTCAAAATATACGACTTACTTGCGGTGGCGCATCGCCTTCAGTGGTCAAAGGGCAGTGGCTAATCGGCGGCAGCGAATGGTCCCAACCTGGTTTCCCCTGTACTGTGTTTCCCCTGTACTGTGTTTCCCCTGTACTGTGTTTCCCCTGTACTGTGTTTCCCCGTACTGTGTTTCCCCTGTACTGTGTTTCCCCGTACTGTGTTTCTCCTGTACTGTGTTTCCCCGTACTGTGTTTCCCCTGTTGTGTTTCTCATGTACTGTGTTTCCCCCGTACGGTGTTTCCCAGTATGGTGTTTCCCCTGTACTGTGTTATCCCATACTGTGTTTCCCTGTACTGTGTTTCCCCATACTGTGTTTCCCTTGTACTGTGTTTCCCCTGTACTGTGTTTCCCCTGTACTGTGTTTCCCCAGTACTGTGTTTCTTGTGTACTGTGTTTCCCCCGTACGTGTTTCGCAGTACTGTGTTTCCCCAGTACTGTGTTTCCCTTGTACTATGTTTCGCCTGTACTGTGTTTCCCCAGTTCTGTGTTGCTGTGTACTGCTTCCCCAGTACTATGTTTCCCCTGTACTGTGTTTCCCCTGTACTATTTCCCTTGCACTGTGTTTCCCCTGTACTTTGTAGCCCCTGTACTGTGTTTCTCCTGTACTGTGTTTCCCCAGTATTGTGTTTCCCCTGTACTGTGTTTCCCCAGTACTGTGTTTCCCCAGTACTGTGCGTCCCCTGTACTGTGTTTCCCCTGTACTATGTTTCCCCTGTACTGTGTTTCCCCTGTACTGTGATTCCCCTGTACTGTTTCCCCAGTACTGTTGCCCCAGTACTGTGTTTCCCTTGTACTGTGTTTCCCCTGTACTGTGTTTCCCTGTACTGTGTTTCCCCTGTACTGTGATTCCCCTGTACTGTTTCCCCAGTACTGTTTCCCCAGTACTGTGTTTCCCCTGTACTGTGTTTCCCCAGTTCTGTGTTGCTGTGTACTGCTTCCCCAGTACTATGTTTCCCCTGTACTGTGTTTCCCCTGTACTATTTCCCTTGCACTGTGTTTCCCCTGTACTTTGTAGCCCCTGTACTGTGTTTCTCCTGTACTGTGTTTCTCCTGTACTGTGTTTCCCCAGTATTGTGTTTCCCCTGTACTGTGTTTCCCCAGTACTGTGTTTCCCCAGTACTGTGCGTCCCCTGTACTGTGTTTCCCCTGTACTATGTTTCCCCTGTACTGTGTTTCCCCTGTACTGTGATTCCCCTGTACTGTTTCCCCAGTACTGTTGCCCCAGTACTGTGTTTCCCTTGTACTGTGTTTCCCCTGTACTGTGTTTCCCTGTACTGTGTTTCCCCTGTACTGTGATTCCCCTGTACTGTTTCCCCAGTACTGTTTCCCCAGTACTGTATTTCCCTGTACTGTGTTTCCCCAGTACTGTGTTTCCCCAGTACTGTTTCCCCTGTACTGTGTTTCCCCGTACTGTGTTTCCCCTGTACTGTATTTCCCCTGTGCTGTGGTTCCCCAGTACTGTGTTTCCCCTGTACTGTGTTTCCCCAGTACTGTGTTTCCCCTGTACTGTGTTTCCCCTGTACTGTGTTTCCCCTCTACTGTGTATCCCCAGTACTGTGTCCCCCCAGTACTGTGTTTCCCCTGTACTGTGTTTCCCCGTACTGTGTTTCCCCTGTACTGTATTTCCCCTGTACTGTGGTTCCCCAGTACTGTGTTTCCCCTGTACTGTGTTTCCCCTCTACTGTGTATCCCCAGTACTGTGTCCCCCCAGTACTGTGTTTCCCCTGTACTGTGTTTCCCCGGGTTGGTGATGATTAGTCACTGCCAGTTCTCCACCAGCGTTTCTCCACTGGGATCGTTTGACCTCTGGAGACTATTTGCCACCGGAAATATATATATATCTGTACTGATTGTTTTCCCTCCCGCCTGTTCTTTCATACTTCTCAGTCCCCTTTATTTATACAACTACATCCCACATATTGATTAAAAAAAAGTAAAATAAATATCATTTTATTGGTTTATATATAAAAATGAGTTACAAACTTTAACCAGAAAAAGGAAATATATTTTAAAAATCTTTATAATGGCAGTCAAATCTCGCATTAATATTAAACAATGAAATTTCAGTTCATTTGATAGTTATGTGCTATTCCTCTATGATATCCCAAACAATCTCTTCCACTGTAATTAACAACAATTTTTTTTTATCTATCATCTGCATCTCGATTTTTTTTAGCTTTATTTTTATCACCGTGCCACTCTTGTTGTGGATCTGTCCATTACATCGGCCCCTTTGTTCACATCGCCAAAACGTAATTCTTGAATCACTCTTGGATAGTTTATCGAAATCATATATAAAACTATCATGGTGAAACTTCTTATTTCCACGTTTACTAATAATTTCTGTTTCCATTTTGAAGACTTGAGGGTAAATGGAAAAAAAATGCAAGCTTTAAAAGAACTCTCCTGTAACGAAAATAAATTGTTACTGAAACAACGCAAACACTACCTTGACCAATATAACGACAATTTTATATTGTTTAGACATGCTTGTTGCATTCTGGGGAAGGTGGGACCTGTACAAACAGGACGGGTTGCACCTGAACCAGAAGGGCACCAATATCCTGGGGGTAGGTTTGCTAGCACTCTTCGGGGGGGTTTAAACTAATTTGGCAGGGGGATGGGATCCGGACTTGTAGTCCAGCAAGTAGGTTAGCTGTTTGTCAGGATGCCCAAGACTGTAGGGAGGCTGTGGAGAAGGTAGCACTGACAGGGACTACTTGCGGACACAGAGATGGGCTCAAGTGCGTATACTTCAACGCAAGGAGTATCAGAAATAAGGTGGGTGAACTTAAGGCGTGGATCGGTACCTGGGACTACGATGTTGTGGCCATCACGGAAACGTGGATCGAAGAGGGACAGGAATGGCTGTTGGAGGTTCCTGGTTACAGGTGTTTCAGTAAGATTAGGGAGGGTGGTAAAAAAGGAGGGGGGGTGGCATTGCTAATTAGAAATGGTATAACGGCTGCAGAAAGGAAGTTTGAGGGGGATCTGCCTCTGGAGGTAGTATGGGCTGAAGTCAGAAATAGGAAAGGTGCAGTCACCTTGTTGGGTGTTTACTATAGGCCCCCCAATAGCAGCAGAGATGTGGAGAAACAGATTGGGAAACAGATTTTAGAAAGGTGCAGAAGCCACAGGGTAGTAGTCATGGGCGACTTCAACTTCCCAAATATTGATTGGAAGCTCTTTAGATCAAGTAGATTGGACGGGGCGGTGTTTGTGCAGTGTGTCCAGGAAGCTTTTCTAACGCAGTATGTAGATTGTCCAACCAGAGGGGAGGCCATATTGGATTTGGTACTCGGTAATGAACCGGGACAAGTGGTGGGCTTGTTAGTGGGTGAACATTTTGGTGATGGTGACCACAATTCTGTGACTTTCACCTTGGTTATGGAGAGAGATAGGTGCGCACAACAAGGTAGATTTTATAATTGGGGGAAGGGAAATTACGATGCTGTAAGGCAGGATTTGAGGAGCATACGTTGGGAGCATAGGCTGTCAGGGAAGGATGTGGTGGAAATGTGGAACTTTTTCAAAGAGCAGATACGACGTGTCCATGATATGTATGTACCTATCAGGCAGGAAAGAAATGGTCGTGTGAGGGAGCCTTGGTTGACGAGGGAGGTTGAATGTCTGGTAAAGAGGAAGAAGGAGGCTCACATAAGGTTGAGGAAACAGGATTCAGACAGAGCAGTGGAGGGATACAGGATAGCCAGAAGGGACCTGAAGAAAGGGATTAGGAGAGCTAAGAGAGGGCATGAAAAATCGTTGGCGGATAGGATCAAGGATAACCCCAAGGCATTTTATGCGTATGTGAGAAACCTGAGAATGACGAGAGCGAGGGTAGGTCCGATCAAGGACAGTAGTGGGAGACTGTGTATTGAGTCGGAAGAGATAGGAGAGGTCTTGAACAAGTACTTCTCTTCAGTATTTACGAACAAGAGGGACCGTATTGTAGAAGAGGAGAGTGTGAAATGGACTGGTAAGCTAGAAGAGATACCTGTTAGGAAGGAAGATGTGTTGGACATTTTGAACAACTTGAGGATAGACAAGTCCCCCGGGCCTGACGGGATATATCCTAGGATTATGTGGGAAGCAAGAGAGGAAATTGCAGTACCGTTGGCAATGATCTTCTCGTCTTCACTGGCAACGGGGGTGGTACCAGGGGACTGGAGAGTAGCGAATGTTGTGCCCCTGTTCAAAAAAGGGAATAGGGATAACCCCGGGAATTACAGGCCTGTTAGTCTTACTTCTGTGGTAGGCAAAGTAATGGAAAGGGTACTGAGGGATAGGATTTATGAGTGTCTGGAAAGACACTGCTTGATTAGGGACAGCCAGCACGGATTTGTGAAGGGTAGGTCTTGCCTTACAAGTCTTATTGAATTCTTCGAGGAGGTGACCAAGCATGTGGATGAGGGTAGAGCAGTGGATGTAGTGTACATGGATTTTAGTAAGGCATTTGATAAGGTTCCCCATGGTAGGCTTATGCGGAAAGTCAGGAGGCATGGGATAGAGGGAAATTTGGCCAATTGGATAGAAAACTGGCTAACCGGTCGAAGGCAGAGAGTGGTGGTAGATGGTAAATATTCAGCCTGGAGCCCAGTTACAAGTGGAGTTCCGCAGGGATCAGTTCTGGGTCCTCTGCTGTTTGTAATTTTTATTAATGACTTAGATGAGGGAGTCGAAGGGTGGGTCAGTAAATTTGCAGATGATACGAAGATAGGTGGAGTTGTGGACAGTGAGGAGGGCTGTTGTCGGCTGCAGAGGGACTTAGATATGATGCAGAGCTGGGCTGAGGAGTGGCAGATGGAGTTCAACCCTGCCAAGTGTGAGGTTGTCCATTTTGGAAGAACAAATAAGAATGCGGAATACAGGGTTAATGGTAGGGTTCTTAGTCAGGTGGAGGAACAGAGGGATCTTGGGGTCTATGTACATAGATCTTTGAAGGTTGCCACTCAGGTGGATAGAGTTTGTAAGAAGGCCTATGGAGTATTATCGTTCATTAGCAGAGGGATTGAATTCAAGAGTCGTGAAGTGATGTTGCAGCTGTACAGGACTTTGGTTAGGCCACAGTTGGAGTACTGTGTGCAGTTCTGGTCACCTCACTTTAGGAAAGATGTGGAAGCTTTGGAGAGGGTGCAGAGAAGATTTACCAGGATGTTGCCTGGAATGGAGAGGAAGTCGTACGAGGATAGGTTGAGAGTTCTCGGCCTTTTCTCGTTGGAACGGCGAAGGATGAGGGGTGACTTGATAGAGGTTTATAAGATGATCAGAGGAATAGATAGAGTAGACAGTCAGAAACTTTTTCCCCGGGTACAACAGAGTGTTACAAGGGGACATAAATTTAAGGTGAAGGGTGGAAGGTATAGGGGAGATGTCAGGGGTGGGTTCTTTACCCAGAGAGTGGTGGGGGCATGGAATGCGCTGCCCGTGGGAGTGGTAGAGTCGGAATCATTGGCGACCTTTAAGCGGCATTTGGATAGGTACATGGATGGGTACTTAATCTAGGTTAGAAGTTCGGCACAACATCGTGGGCCGAAGGGCCTGTTCTGTGCTGTATTGTTCTATGTTCTATGTTCTATGTTAACATTTTAAACAAAAAAAATTCTATTAACAAAAATAAATGATTATTAAAACAAGTAAACGCTACTGCCAATATTCAAAATATACGACTTATTTGCGGTGGCGCATCGCCTTCAGTGGTCAAAGGGCAGTGGCTAATCGGCGGCAGCTAATGGTCCCAACCTGGTTTCCCCTGTACTGTGTTTCCCCTGTACTGTGTTTCCCCTGTACTGTGTTTCCCCTGTACTGTGTTTCCCCGTACTGTGTTTCTCTTGTACTGTGTTTCCCCGTACTGTGTTTCCCCTGTTGTGTTTCTCATGTACTGTGTTTCCCCTGTACTGTGTTTCCCCGTACTGTGTTTCCCCTGTACTGTGTTATCCCATACTGTGTTTCCCCTGTTGTGTTTCTCATGTACTGTGTTTCCCCCGTACGGTGTTTCCCAGTACGGTGTTTCCCCTGTACTGTGTTATCCCCGTACTGTGTTTCCCCATACTGTGTTTCCCTTGTACTGTGTTTCCCCTGTACTGTGTTTCCCCTGTACTGTGTTTCTTGTGTACTGTGTTTCCCCGTACGTGTTTCGCAGTACTGTGTTTCCCCAGTACTGTGTTTCCCTTGTACTATGTTTCCCCTGTACTGTGTTTCCCCAGTTCTGTGTTGCTGTGTACTGCTTCCCCAGTACTATGTTTCCCCTGTACTGTGTTTCCCCTGTACTATTTCCCTTGCACTGTGTTTCCCCTGTACTTTGTAGCCCCTGTACTGTGTTTCTCCTGTACTGTGTTTCTCCTGTACTGTGTTTCCCCAGTATTGTGTTTCCCCTGTACTGTGTTTCCCCAGTACTGTGTTTCCCCAGTACTGTGCGTCCCCTGTACTGTGTTTCCCCTGTACTATGTTTCCCCTGTACTGTGTTTCCCCTGTACTGTGATTCCCCTGTACTGTTTCCCCAGTACTGTTGCCCCAGTACTGTGTTTCCCTTGTACTGTGTTTCCCCTGTACTGTGTTTCCCTGAACTGTGTTTCCCCTGTACTGTGATTCCCCTGTACTGTTTCCCCAGTACTGTTTCCCCAGTACTGTGTTTCCCCTGTACTGTGTTTCTCCTGTACTGTGTTTCCCCTGTACTGTGTTTCCCCTGTACGGTGTTTCTCTGTACTGTGTTTCCCCAGTAGTGTTTCCCCTGTACTGTGTTTCCCCTGTAATGTGTTTCCCTAGTACTGTGTTTCCCCAGTACTGTGTTTCCCCAGTACTGTGTTTCCCCTGTACTGTGTTTCCCCTGTACTGTGCTCCCCTACTACTGTTTTCCAGTACTGTGTTTCCCCTGTACTGTGTTTCCCCTGTGCTGTGTTTCCCCTGCACTGTGTTTCCCTCGTACTGTGTTTCCCCAGTACAGTGTTTCTCCTGTACTGTGTTTCCCCAGTACTGTTTTTCTCCTGTACTGTGTTTCGCCTGTACTGTGTTTCCCCAGTTCTGTGTTGCCGTGTACTGCTTCCCCAGTACTATGTTTCCCCTGTACTGTGTTTCCCCTGTACTATTTCCCTTGCACTCTGTTTCCCCTGTACTGTGTACCCCCTGTACTGTGTTTCTCCTGTACTGTGTTTCTCCAGTACTGTGTTTCCCCAGTATTGTGTTTCCCCTGTACCGTGTTTCCCCAGTACTGTGTTTCCCCAGTACTGTGCATCCCCAGTACTGTATTTCCCTGTACTGTGTTTCCCCAGTACTGTGTTTCCCCAGTACTGTTTCCCCTGTACTGTGTTTCCCCGTACTGTGTTTCCCCTGTACTGTATTTCCCCTGTGCTGTGGTTCCCCAGTACTGTGTTTCCCCTGTACTGTGTTTCCCCAGTACTGTGTTTCCCCTGTACTGTGTTTCCTCTGTACTGTGTTTCCCCTCTACTGTGTATCCCCAGTACTGTGTCCCCCCAGTACTGTGTTTCCCCTGTACTGTGTTTCCCCGTACTGTGTTTCCCCTGTACTGTATTTCCCCTGTACTGTGGTTCCCCAGTACTGTGTTTCCCCTGTACTGTGTTTCCCCTCTACTGTGTATCCCCAGTACTGTGTCCCCCCAGTACTGTGTTTCCCCTGTACTGTGTTTCCCCGGGTTGGTGATGATTAGTCACTGCCAGTTCTCCACCAGCGTTTCTCCACTGGGATCGTTTGACCTCTGGAGACTATTTGCCACCGGAAATATATATATATCTGTACTGATTGTTTTCCCTCCCGCCTGTTCTTTCATACTTCTCAGTCCCCTTTATTTATACAACTACATCCCACATATTGATTAAAAAAAAGTAAAATAAATATCATTTTATTGGTTTATATATAAAAATGAGTTACAAACTTTAACCAGAAAAAGGAAATATATTTTAAAAATCTTTATAATGGCAGTCAAATCTCGCATTAATATTAAACAATGAAATTTCAGTTCATTTGATAGTTATGTGCTATTCCTCTATGATATCCCAAACAATCTCTTCCACTGTAATAAACAACAATTTTTTTTTATCTATCATCTGCGTCTCGATTTTTTTTAGCTTTATTTTTATCACCGTGCCACTCTTGTTGTGGATCTGTCCATTACATCGGCCCCTTTGTTCACATCGCCAAAACGTAATTCTTGAATCACTCTTGGATAGTTTATCGAAATCATATATAAAACTATCATGGTGAAACTTCTTATTTCCACGTTTACTAATAATTTCTGTTTCCATTTTGAAGACTTGAGGGTAAATGGAAAAAAAATGCAAGCTTTAAAAGAACTCTCCTGTAACGAAAATAAATTGTTACTGAAACAACGCAAACACTACCTTGACCAATATAACGACAATTTTATATTGTTTAGACATGCTTGTTGTCTAACATTTTAAACAAAAAAAATTCTATTAACAAAAATAAATGATTATTAAAACAAGTAAACGCTACTGCCAATATTCAAAATATACGACTTATTTGCGGTGGCGCATCACCTTCAGTGGTCAAAGGGCAGTGGCTAATCGGCGGCAGCGAATGGTCCCAACCTGGTTTCCCCTGTACTGTGTTTCCCCTGTACTGTGTTTCCCCTGTACTGTGTTTCCCCTGTACTGTGTTTCCCCGTACTGTGTTTCTCCTGTACTGTGTTTCCCCGTACTGTGTTTCCCCTGTTGTGTTTCTCATGTACTGTGTTTCCCCCGTACGGTGTTTCCCAGTATGGTGTTTCCCCTGTACTGTGTTATCCCATACTGTGTTTCCCCGTACTGTGTTTCCCCATACTGTGTTTCCCTTGTACTGTGTTTCCCCTGTACTGTGTTTCCCCTGTACTGTGTTTCCCCAGTACTGTGTTTCTTGTGTACTGTGTTTCCCCCGTACGTGTTTCGCAGTACTGTGTTTCCCCAGTACTGTGTTTCCCTTGTACTATGTTTCGCCTGTACTGTGTTTCCCCAGTTCTGTGTTGCTGTGTACTGCTTCCCCAGTACTATGTTTCCCCTGTACTGTGTTTCCCCTGTACTATTTCCCTTGCACTGTGTTTCCCCTGTACTTTGTAGCCCCTGTACTGTGTTTCTCCTGTACTGTGTTTCTCCTGTACTGTGTTTCCCCAGTATTGTGTTTCCCCTGTACTGTGTTTCCCCAGTACTGTGTTTCCCCTGTACTGTGTTTCCCCTGTACTATGTTTCCCCTGTACTGTGTTTCCCCTGTACTGTGATTCCCCTGTACTGTTTCCCCAGTACTGTTGCCCCAGTACTGTGTTTCCCTTGTACTGTTTCCCCTGTACTGTGTTTCCCTGTACTGTGTTTCCCCTGTACTGTGATTCCCCTGTACTGTTTCCCCAGTACTGTTTCCCCAGTACTGTGTTTCCCCTGTACTGTGTTTCTCCTGTACTGTGTTTCCCCTGTACTGTGTTTCCCCTGTACGGTGTTTCTCTGTACTGTGTTTCCCCAGTAGTGTTTCCCCTGTACTGTTTCCCCTGTACTGTGTTTCCCCTGTACTGTGTTTCCCCTGTAATGTGTTTCCCTAGTACTGTGTTTCCCCAGTACTGTGTTTCCCCAGTACTGTGTTTCCCCTCTACTGTGTTTCCCCTGTACTGTGCTCCCCTACTACTGTTTTCCAGTACTGTGTTTCCCCTGTACTGTGTTTCCCCTGTGCTGTGTTTCCCCTGCACTGTGTTTCCCTCGTACTATGTTTCCCCAGTACAGTGTTTCTCCTGTACTGTGTTTCGCCTGTACTGTGTTTCCCCAGTTCTGTGTTGCCGTGTACTGCTTCCCCAGTACTATGTTTCCCTTGCACTGTGTTTCCCCTGTACTGTGTACCCCCTGTACTGTGTTTCTCCTGTACTGTGTTTCTCCGGTTCTATGTTTCCCCAGTATTGTGTTTCCCCTGTACCGTGTTTCCCCAGTACTGTGTTTCCCCAGTACTGTGCATCCCCTGTACTGTGTTTCCCATGTACTGTGTTTCCCCAGTACTGTGTTTCCCCTGTACTGCGTTTCCCCTGTACTGCGTTTCCCCTGTACTGTGTTTCCCCAGTACTGTGTTTCCCTTGTACTGTGTTTCCCCTGTACTGTGTTTCACTGTACTGTTTCCCTTGTACTGTGATTCCCCTGTACTGTTTCCCCAGTACTGTTTCCCCTGTACTGCGTTTCCCCTGTACTGCGTTTCCCCTGTACTGTGTTTCCCCAGTACTGTGTTTCCCTTGTACTGTGTTTCCCCTGTACTGTGTTTCACTGTACTGTGTTTCCCTTGTACTGTGATTCCCCTGTACTGTTTCCCCTGTACTTTGTTTCCCCAGTACTGTGTTTCCCCTGTACTTTGTTTCCCCTGTACTGTGTTTCCCCAGTACTGTGTTTCCCCTGTACTGTGTTTCTCCTGTACTGTGATTCCCCAGTACTGTGTTTCCCCTGTACTGTGTTTCACTGCTCATTGTGTGTATGGTTGAAGTGTTGGAGCCAGCGTTGACAAGGTGCCAGGAGACAGGTTGCTTCCAACTGGGCCTGAGGCCTGGACTAAAGGGCTCTTGTTTCAAACACTGAGTCACTCCTCCAGCAGGTGGATGAGGGGGATTTTTTCCCCCGCAGGGGTATGTAACTTTGGAACCACCTCAGATGATGGTTGAGTCAGGGTCATTGAATATTTTTAAGATGGAGGTGGATTGGTTCTTGCCCAGTAGGGAAACAGGGGAATTGTGGATTATTGAGCTAATTGGGAGAGTGGATTGTTGGGCTAGTTGGGAAAGTGCAGTTTGCCACAAAAACAGATCAGCCACAGATTCTGCAGGCCAGCAGCATTTCGAGATGTGTTTCATTGCTCTGGTCTCCCTCACACGAGGCAACATTGTCCAGTATCCTCCCTGTCCACTCTTTCCACCTTAGTGGGCAGCACGGTGGCACAGTGGTTAGCACTGCTGCCTCACAGCGCCAGAGACCCGGGTTCAATACCTGCCTCAGGCGACTGACTGTGTGGAGTTTGCACGTTCTCCCCGTGTCTGCGTGGGTTTCCTCCGGGTGCTCCGGTTTCCTCCCACAGTCCAAAGATGTGCAGGGTCAGGTGAATTGGCCATGCTAAATTGCCCATAGTGTTGGGTAAGGGGTAATTGTAGGGGTATGGGTGTGTTCGCTTCGGCGGGTCGGTGTGGACTTGTTGGGCCGAAGGGCCTGTTTCCATACTGTAATGTAATCTAATCTAATCACTCCCTGTCCACTTCCCTCTGGATTTTATTTCTTTGATTGAGACCATCCCTCGGAGAACCAACCTTTCCTCGTGAAATAAACCCTTCTCTGGTTCTATCCTTGATGGAGTTTAGAAGAATGAGCGGGAATCTAATTGAAACGTACTGAATACTGAACGGCCTGGACAGAGTGGACATTGGGAAGATGTTTCCATTGGTAGGAGAGACGAGGACCCAAGGACATGGCCTTAGAGTAAAGGGAAGACCTTTTAGAACGGAATAAGGAGAAACTTCTTCAGCCAGAGAGTGGGGAATCTATGGAATTCACTGCCACAGAAGGCTGTGGAGACCAGGTCATTGAGAATATTTATGACTGAGACAGATAGGTTCTTGATTGTCAAGAGGATCAAGGGTTATGGGGACAAAATAGGAGAATGGGGTTGAGAAACCTCTCAGCCATGATGGAATAGCGGAGCAGACTCAATGGGCTGAATGGCCTCATTTCTGATCCTATGTCTTATGGTCTGTTATGGTCTACCCAAGACTGAGTGCAGCGATGCTTCTCTGAACTGGAGCTGGATGAACTTCGGATCATTCAAGAGGCTGAGGGGATGATAAGAGAGGGATGTAGGGAGGCAGTCACACCTAAGTTACAGGATAAAGGGAGCTGGGTGACCACCAGGAGAGGAAATGGGAAGAGGCAGACAGTGTAGGGACCCCCTGTGGCTGTTCCCCTCAATAATGAGACAATAGGAAATAGGAGTAGAACTAAGGCCATTCGGCCCATCAAGTCCACTCCACCATTCAATCATGGCTGATGGGCATTTCAAGACCACTTACCCGCACTCTCCCCGTATCCCTTAATTCCTTGCAAGATTAAGAATTTATCAATCTCTGCCTTGAGGTATACCGTTTTGGATACTGTTGGGGGTGGGGAGCCTACCAGGGGAAAACCTCAGTGGCCAGGTCTCTGTGGCTCAGAAGGGAAGGGGGGAGAATAGGAGAGTGATAGTGAGAGGAGGTTCAATGGTTAGAGGAACAGACAGGAGATTCGGTGGTCACGAACAAGATTCCGGGATAGTGTGTTGCCTCCAGGGTGCCAGGGTCATGGAGGTTTCAGATCATGCCCACAGAATTGTTAAGGGGAGGGAAGGCAGCCAGAAGTCATTGTACACATTGGTACCAGTGACATAGATAGGGAAAAGGGAGGAGGACCCGAAAAGAGAATATAGGAAGTCAGGTTGGAAGCTAAAAAGAAGGACCTCAAGGGTTTCTGCCTGTGCCATGGGCGAGTGAGGGCAAGACTAGGAGGAAATGGTAGACAAATGCATGGCTGAAGAGTTGGTACAGGGGGTGGGGTTTCAGATTTGTGGATCATTGGGTTCTCTTCTGAGGAAGGTAGGACCTGTACAAAAGGGATGGGTTAAACTCAAGGGGGACCAATGTCCTTGTGAACAGGTTTGCTGGAGCTGTTGGGGAAGCTTTAAGCTGGGTGGGCTGGGGGTGGGTGGGATGGGAACCAGAGCTTCGGGTCAGAAGATGCAGCAGTTGGTGTAAAGGGAGATGCAGTGAGCAGAAAGACTGTGAGGAAGGGGAGGCTAAAATGGTGAGAGGATGGGAGTCCAAGCAGAAAGGCAGGAGGAAGCAACACAGAGACTAGAGCAAGTGTTAGAAAAGAAGGAAGTAACATTGGGCAACACAATCATTAGCAAAAAAACAGGGAGATTACTCGATTCTAAATGGACAATGAGTGTAAGGTCACTTTATCTGACTGCCTGGAATATTCGTAACAAAGTCAATGAACTTGTTGTCAAAGGGATATGATCTAGTTGCCATGAGAGAAATATGGGTGTAGGGTGGTGATGACTGGGAATTAACTACCCAAGGGTATCAGCTAATTAGGAAGGATAGGCAGGAGGTAAGGGAGGTGAGGTCACGTTCTCAATTAAGGATGAAATTAGCGTGATAGGGTGCGACAATATTGGATCTAAGGAGCAAAATGCCAAATTCATTTGGGTGGAGATCAGGAATAGTAAGAGGAAGCAGTCATTGGTGGGAGTAGTCCACTCAGTAGTAATGCTGGGAGAAAGTGAGGATTGCAGATGCTGGAGATCAGAGTCGCGAGTGTGGTGCTGGGAAAGGCAGCATGTGAGGAGCAGGAGCATAAGCACTTCATTGGGAATAATAACGCTACAGTGGTGCAGATGGTCAGTCAAAAACTAATAACCGCATGTAATAATGGAACAGCAGTAGCTGTGGGGTACTTTAACATGAACATTGAGAGGCAAGATCACATCAGTACAGGCAGTCTTGAAGAGTTCATTGAACTCATCAGTGATAATTTTCTTCAACAGCATGTCACTGAACCTACAAGGGAGCGTGCAATCTTAGATCTGGCCCCGTGTAATGAGACCGGTAAAATTAATGATCTCGTAGTTAAGGATCCTTTCGGAAAGAGTGACCTCAGTGTGATCGAATTTCGGATACAAATGGAGAGTGGAATACTATCATCTAAACCAGGGTGTTATGTTTAAACAAGGGAGATGATAATGGGATGAGGGAGGAGTTGGCTAAATTAGACTGGGAACACAAGTTATATGGTGGAACGGTTGAGGAACAGTGGAGGACTTTCAAAGAGATTTTTCACAGGGCTCAAAGAAACTGTATTCCAGTCAAAAACAAGGGTAGCAAGGGTAGGAAGAGTCACCCTTGGATAACCAAGGAAATAAAGGAAGGCATCAGGCTGACAAAGTAGCCGAGAGTTGTGGGAAACAGGAAGATTGGGAAAAGTTTAAAAAGCAACAAAGAATCACAAAGCAAACAATAAAGAAAGGAAAGATAGATTATGAATGTAAACTAGTGCAGAATATAAAAACAGGGCTGAAAATGTGTTGCTGGAAAAGCGCTGGAACCTGATTCCTGAAGAAGGGCTTATGCCCGAAACGTCGATTCTCCTGTTCCCTGGATGCTGCCTGACCTGCTGCGCTTTTCCAGCAACACATTTTCAGCTCTGATCTCCAGCATCTGCAGTCCTCACTTTCTCCTCAGAATATAAAAACAGGCAGGAAAGGGTTTTATAAATTTATAAAATGGAAAAGGGTGGCTAAAGCCTGCAGGTGTCCTGCAGGATGAGAAAAGGGAATTAATTTTGGGAAATGCTGAACTGGCCGAGACCTTGAGTAACTGTTTTGTGTCAGTCTTCACAGTGGAAGGTGTGTCTAACACGCCAAAGAATGGTGTTAGGGATGCAATGGGAGATGAAGACCTCAGTTCAATTGTTCTCACTAAAGGGACAGTGCTGAACAAACTTGAGGGTCTAGAGGTAGATAAGTCCCCTGGTCCCGATGGAATGCATCCCACGTTGCTGAAAGAAATGGCAGAAGTTACAGTAGATGCGTTAGTGGTAATTTACCAAAATTCACTGGAGTCCAGCAGGTCCCAGCGGACTAGAGGACAGCAAATGTTACATTGATGTTTAAAAAAGGATGTAGGCAAAAGGTAGCGAACTATAGGCCAGTTCGCTTAATGTTTGTCATCGGGAAAATGCTGGAGGCTATTGTTAAAGAAGAAATAATGACCATCTGGATGGAAATGGTTCCATCAGGCAGACACAGCATGGATTCAGGAAGGGAGGGTCGTGTTTGACAAACTTCCTGGAGTTCTTTGAGGATGTGACAAGCGCGGTGGGTGGAGGGGAACAGGTGGATGTTGGATACTGGGAGTTCCAGAAGGCATTCAATAAGGTTTCGCATAAAAGACTCATCCATAAGATAAGAAAGCGTGGAGTTGTGGGGAAGGTATGAGCATGGACAGAGGCTGGTTAACCAATAGAAAGCAGAGAGTTGGGGTAAATCGGTGTTTCTCTGGTTGGAGATCAGTGGTGAGTGGGGTGCTGCAGGGTTCGATGGTGGGCCAACAACTGTTCCTGACATTTATATAAATGATTTGGAAGAGGAGACCGAGTGTAAATATATCCAAGTTTGCTGATGACACTAAACTGAGGGGAAAGGTAAACTGTGTGGAGGATGTGGAGGGTCTGCAGAGAGATTCAGATAGGTTAGTGACTGGGCAAGGATCTGGCAGATGGAAGACAATGTTGGTAAATGTGAGGTTATCCTCTTGGGAAGTAAAAATACTAGGTCAGGATATAATATAAATGGTGAAAGATTGCAGCATGCTGTTGTGCAGAGGGACTTAGGAATGCTTGTACATGAATCGCTAAAAGTTGATTTGCAGACGTAAGAGGTAATCAGGAAGACAAACAGAATATTGACTTTCATTGCGAGCGGGATTGCATTTAGGAGCAGGGAGGTTCTGCTGTAATTGTAGAAGGTATTGGTGAGGCCACACCTGGAGTATTGGGTGCAATCGCCTTATGGAGGTCATGTTGCGGCTGTACAGGACATTGGTTAGGCCACTGATGGAATATTGTGTGCAATTCTGGTCTCCTTCCTTTTGAAGGATGTTATGAAACTTGAAAGGGTTCAGAAAAGATTTACAAGGATGTTCCCAGGGTTGGAGGATTAGAGCTATAGGGAGAGGCTGAACAGGCTGGGGCTGTTTTCCCTGGAGCGTCGGAGGCTAGGAGTGGCCTTATAGAGGTTTACAAAATTATGAGGGGCATGGATAGGATAAATAGACAAAGTCTTTTCCCTGGGGTCAGGGAGTCCAGAACTAGAGGGCATAGGTTTAGGGTGAGAGGGGAAATATATAAAAGAGACCTAAGGGCCAACTTTTTCACGCAGAGGGTGGTACGTGTATGGAATGAGCTGCCAGAGGAAGTGGTGGAGGCTGGTACAATTGCAACATTTAAGAGGCATTTGGATGTGTATATGAATGGAAAGGGTTTGGAGGGATATGGGCCGGGTGCTGGCAGGTGGGACTAGATTGGGTTGGGATATCTGTTCGGCATGGACAGGTTGGACCGAAGGGTTTGTTTCTGAGCTGCACATCTCTATGACTCAATGGCTTGAGGAAGGATATATTGGCTTTGGAAGCAGTGCAGAGGAGGTTCACCAGGTTGATTCTGGAGGTGAGGGGATGACCCTGTGAGGAGACGTTGAGCCGCCTGGGACTTTACGCTAGAATTTAGAAGAATGAGAGGATCTTATGGAAACCTATAAAATTATGAAAGGGATCGATAAAATAGAGGCAAGCAAGTTGTTTCTGCTGGTGGGTGAGAGTAGGGGACATGGCTGTAAGATTAGGGGGAGCAGATTTAGGACAGGATGAGGAGGAACGGCTTTTCCCAGAGAGTAGTGATCCTTTGGAATTCTCTGCCCAAGGAAGCAGTAGAGGCAGCTTCATTAAATATATTCAAGACACAGTTGGCTGGGTTTTTGCATGGTAGGGGGAATGAAGGGTCATGGGGATAGTGCAGGGAGGAGAAGCTGAGATGATGGATGGATCAATGGGGTGGCAGGCCCGATGGGCCAAATGGCCTACTCCTGCTTCTATTACTATGAAACAATGAAATAAGGAGAACACAGTGTTCCTGATGTGGATTCCCTGGATACTGCTGTTAAATATTCCAACTTTCATATTCCCCATTTCCCTTATAACGACAGCATTCCTTTTGTCTTTGTAATCACTTGCTGCAAACTACCATTCTGTGATTCATGTCCCAGGACCCCCAGATCCCTCTGTATCTCAGACAGCTACAATCTCTCTCCATGGAAACAGTGTACGGCTTTTCCATTCTGCCTACCAATGTCAACAATTCACATTCTCCCACATTATACACTATTATTTTGTCCACTCACTTAACCTGCTCATATCTCTTTACAGACTCTCTACCTCCTCTTGACATTTTACCTTCCTACCTGAAACAAAAACAGAAATTGCTGGAAAAGCTCAGCAAGTCTGGCAGTGTCTGTGGAGAGAAGTCAAAGTTAACATTTTGGGTCGAGTGACCCTTTTTCAGAACAGAAGACCTTTCTTAGATCACAGCTCCATCACCTGAAAATGACTCATGTCCATGGGATATGGCGCACCGACCTTTACACCACTGAGGCTAAACGCCAGCTCGCGGACACCTCCTCCTACTGCCCCCTTGACCATGATCCCACCCCCCAGCACCAAACCATCATCTCCCAGACCATCCATAACCGCATCACCTCGGGGGACCTCCCATCCACCGCCTCCAACCTCATAGTCCCACAACCCCGCACCTCCCGCTTCTACCTCCTGCCCAAAATCCACAAACCTGACTGCCCCGGACGACCCATCGTCTCAGCCTGCTCCTGCCCCACCGAACTCATCTCCGTATACCTCGACACGGTCCTGTCCCCCTTAGTCCAAGAACTCCCCACCTACGTTCGGGACACCACCCATGCCCTCCACCCGCTCCATGATTTTCGCTTCCCTGGTCCCCAACGCCTTATCTTCACCATGGACATCCAGTCCCTGTACACCTCCATCCCCCATCACGAAGGACTCAAAGCCCTCCGCTTCTTCCTTTCCCACCGTACCAACCAGTACCCTTCCACTGACACCCTCCTTCGACTGACCGAACTGGTCCTCACCCTGAACAACTTCTCTTTCCAATCCTCCCACTTCCTCCAAACGAAAGGAGTAGCCATGGGCACCCGCATGGGCCCCAGCTATGCCTGCCTCTTCGTAGGATATGTGGAACAGTCCATCTTCCGCAACTACACTGGCCCCACCCCCCACCTTTTCCTCCGCTACATCGATGACTGTATCGGCGCCGCCTCGTGCTCCCACGAGGAGATTGAACAGTTCATCCTCTTCACCAACACCTTCCAACCCGACCTCAAATTCACCTGGACAGTCTCAGATTCCTCCCTCCCCTTCCTCGACCTTTCCATTTCTATCTCAGGCGACCGAATCAACACGGACATTTACTATAAACCGACCAACTCCCACAGCTACATAGATTACACCTCCTCCCATCCTGCCCCCTGTAAAAACGCCATCCCATTCTCCCAATTCCTTCGTCTCCGCCGCATCTGCTCCCAGGAGGACCAATTCCAAAAACGAACAACCCAGATGGCCTCCTTCTTCAAGGACCGCAATTTCCCCCCCGACGTGGTCGACGATGCCCTCCACCACATCTCTTCCACTTCCCGCTCTTCCGCCCTTGAACCCCGCCCCTCCAACCGCCACCAGGACAGAACCCCACTGGTCCTCACCTACCACCCCACCAATCTCCATGTACAGCACATCATCCGCCGTCATTTCCGCCACCTCCAAACGGACCCCACCACCAGGAATATATTTCCCTCCCCTCCCCTATCAGCGTTCCGAAAAGACCACTCCCTCCGTGACTCCCTCGTCAGGTCCACAACCCCCACCAACCCAACCTCCACTCCCGGTACCTTCCCCTGCAACCGCAAGAAATGCAAAACTTGCGCCCACACCTCCCCCCTTACTTCCCTCCAAGGCCCCAAGGGACACTTCCATATCCACCACATATTCACCTGCACCTCCACACACATCATCTATTGCATCCTCTGCACCCGATGTGGCCTCCTCTATATTGGGGAGACAGGCCGCCTACTTGCGGAACGGTTCAGAGAACACCTCTGGGACACCCGGACCAACCAACCCAACCACCCCGTAGGAAGTGAGGTCTGCAGATGCTGGAGATCAGAGCTGAAAATGTGTTGCTGGAGAAGCGCAGCAGGTCAGGCAGCATCCAGGGAACAGGAGAATCGACGTTTCGGGCATAAGCCCTTCCTGAAGCCCTCCTGTTCCCTGGATGCTGCCTGACCTGCTGCGCTTTTCTAGCAACACATTTTCAGCTCCATGGGGTATGGGCCAAATGCAGGCAAGGGGGACTATTCAGCTCAGGAAACTTGGTAGGCATGGATGAGTTGGACTGAAGGATCTGTTTCTGTGCAATATGGACCTGATGACTGTATGACAGTTTAATGGATTTCTAAGCACCGTTTCCCTGAAAATGGTGATTGTTTAAAACTCCACCTTTTGGTTCATCTCCCTTTGAAGTATCTTTGGGAAATTTTCTAAGTCTAAACCAAACACAAAATATTGACTAACACCTCTGTCATTTCCTTGTTTTCCAGTTCCCCAGATGTAGCCACCATGGGACCAACACCAGCTTGAGTTACACTTTTCCATTTAAATACTTGACCAATCCTCTGACCTCTCACTGATCTTCGTTGAGCATGACATCCTGAGACTCAGTCTCACAGAAGCATCTTATTGCTCTGTGCCACAGTGTTCAATTGTTTAAGATTCTGAGTCTCCCAGATGTTCTTGATCAAAAAATCATTTTTTTATTTTAATTTTTCCTGCCTTTCCAAAACTCAGGAAAGTCCTCCTACCACAGCACTGTCTGTGGTGAGGTCAGGGTGTTGCCATGACGACAGGAACACTGTGACCAGACTCTGGCCTTGGCAGCATGACAGCTGGGGCCTGGAAGCTCGGGATGGTCCCACTTGAGGTCACTGATAGTCAGAGAAAAAAACCACCGTCAGGGTCAGCTGGACAGGATAGCCATGAGGATGGGCAGCACGGTGGCTCAGTGGTTAGCACTGCGACCTCACAGCACCAGGGACCCAGGTTCAATTCCAGCCTCGGGCGACTGTCTGTGTGGAGTTTGCACATTCTCCCCGTGTCTGCGTGGGTTTCCTCTGGGTGCTCCATTTTCCTCCCACAGTCCAAAGATGTGCAGGTCAGGGTGAATTGGCCACGCTAAATTACCCACAGTGTTAAGTGCATTATTCAAGAGTAAATGTAGGGGAGTGGGTTGCTCATCGGTGTGGACTTGTTGGGCCGAAGGGCCTGTTTCTACACTGTAGGGAATCTAATCTTCTTTGAAATGCAGGCGGAGCAAGTATAAAATAGCTTTTCTTGAGTAAGTTTGTAAATTAAATGTTTATAATTGATATTTAAATTTAAGCATCTTGTGAACAGCATTCCTAAACTCTTAAAGAATTCTCATAAAGTGATGTTAAAACCGGAAACAGTTCCAGAGTTGCGTATTGTTATGGACTAGACCAAACTCCCTCAAAATATATTCAGAACATCGTCTAGACCCTAATTCATTCATATTTTAAAGGTAAGTGTAGGCTGTTGTGTTCCAGATGCAGTTCAACTCGTCAAATGACCTGATTTTAAGCAAAACACACTTTCTATTTACACTAAAGTTAAATTACAGGGAAAATAAAAAGAAAAGAATAGACTTAACTGTAACTCTATCAGAATGCTTAATAAAATAATATATATATTATCTACTCATTAACTGTTCCAATATAGTAACATCCCATGAATACACCCTCGGCAAAGGCAAATTCAGTGAAATAGACTGTCTCACCTATAACTCT